>NC_091314.1:2668994-2673994 GCF_038502225.1 Cherax quadricarinatus | reverse complement strand
AGAATACCAGGGCAACGTCTTAGTGTTGCAGACTGGTGCAACGCAACACCTGACACCACACAGGGTGTTGAGGTGTTACCAATGGACCGGACGCAACACCATCCACAACCCCGTGTTTCATAGAAACAGCTTACCTGAAGGTTACCCGTAAACGATTTAAGGGATCAACGTCCCTCGGGCTTCGTCCCAGACCAGGCCTAGTTGATGGCCTGAACAAATAGACTGTTAGCACTAGCCTCACGCTGTGCAATATATGCAGTACTGCCCTAAGGTTCAGGGAACGAGCTGTTTAACCTACGAAGCTCAGAACAGTCACGGGTGGCCTTGTAATTCCCCTTATGTATAAAGGGAGGGTGTTGAACCCTTCATCCCTTTACACTTGGAAAAATAACCACAAATGCAGTATATTGTGATCCTTAATTGACAACGTTTCGCCCACACAGTGGGTTTTATCATGTCACAAACAGATCTCCTTGGTTACAGAGTACATGAGCATAGGACAGGACGGATAAACGGGCCTGCAAAGGACGGTGGTATTTTGCACCCTCTGGTGATACTCTTGTGCAGATTTAAGACAAGTTCCTCCGAAGTGTTCCAGGTGTAAATTATAAATCTTCGACTTCAAGCGTTCCCAGTAATTTAGATTCTTGACTGAATTTAAAAGAGAGTGAAGATTTTTTCTCACTCTCTACATAATCCAGTTCTGTAATTCCGCCAGTCTCGAAATACTCGAAGTGCTGGAAATACTATGCATCCTCTGAGTCTTCAGATTACTGTATGCTTTGCACTATGATTTTTTGTATTTGTAATATTCCAGTCTAGAGAGAACAAGTAATTTAAGAGGGTATGATCACTGGCTTGGAATATCTTGTGTTTAAAGATTGAAGTCATCCAGTCTATCACAAGACAGTGACTGGAAGAATACACATATAATTCCACATTATCACTCTTAATTCCCTCACACAAATCTTCTACCTTATCACCACCTACTTCCTCATTATCACCACCTCCTTCCTCATTATCACCACATACTTCCTCATTATCACCACCTACTTCCTCATTATCACCACCTACTTCCTCATTATCACCACCTACTTCCTCATTATCACCACCTACTTCCTCATTATCACCACCTACTTCCTTATTATCACCACCTACTTCCTTATTATCACCACCTACTTCCTTATTATCACCACCTACTTCGTCATTATCACCACCTACTTCCTTATTATCACCACCTACTTCCTTATTATCACCACCTACTTCCTTATTATCACCACCTACTTCCTTATTATCACCACCTACTTCCTCATTATCACCACCTACTTCCTCATTATCACCACCTACTTCCTCATTATCACCACCTCCTTCCTCATTATCACCACATACTTCCTCATTATCACCACCTACTTCCTCATTATCACCACCTACTTCCTCATTATCACCACCTCCTTCCTCATTATCACCACCTACTTCCTCATTATCACCACCTACTTCCTCATTATCACCACCTACTTCCTCATTATCACCACCTACTTCCTCATTATCACCACCTACTTCCTCATTATCACCACCTACTTCCTCATTATCACCACCTACTTCCTCATTATCACCACCTGCTTCCTCATTACCACCACCTACTTCCTCATTACCACCACCTACTTCCTCATTATCACCATCTACTTCCTTATTATCACCACCTACACTAAACCGGTGAAAAAATATATAAATTACCTTAAATTGCTTTACCTGCCAAGTAACTTCGTCTTTCTTCCCTTCCAGTGTATGTTTTTCCAGACTTGGCTGCCTCGCCAATGGTCCTCTGGGGAGAGATAACCTCTCCACGCTCACGAGGTAGAAATATGTTGCACATGTGTCTAACACATGTGCAACATTAGACACATGTGCAACACCTGGGTGTTCTTGTTTTGAAGACGTTTAGCCAACCAGCGGCTTCGTCAACTGCAGACATTGCTTATTACTTGGAGACAGTAGGTGATTAGATAATCACTCCCTCTGCCTAGAAGGAAACTGGAAGCACTTGATGAGGGACTGATCCCCTGATCTTATTCTGTCTCCAGTTAATGAACTGGTAAGACCATTGAGGACACTTAGTTAGTCTCATAGAAGTGAAGAGGGTTCCATCCAGGAGCGTCACTGAAACTGCATCTCGTCTACTGACTGGAATGATAGAGAAGAGCTCATGATCCAGGGAAATGGATCTCATTTTCTTTGGATTAAACCCTATTTACGTTCCATTTTCTAGGGACTAAATGATTCCTATGGGTTTAGTGATTCTTTGTAACTATAATAATAATAATAATAATAATAATAATAATAATAATAATAATAATAATAATAATAATAACAATAATAATAATAATAATAATAATAATTATAATAATAATAATAATAATAATAATAATAATAATAATAATAATAATAATAATAATAATAATAATAATAATAATAATAATAATAATAATAATAATAACCATTCATCTAACCTGCTCATTATCATTTAACAATATTTTATTCTCTGGAATAAAGATTTAAAGGAATTCTTGGTATATATACACACTGAGAGATATACACACTGAGAGATATACACACTGAGAGATATACACACTGAGAGATATACACACTGAGAGATATACACACTGAGAGATATACACACTGAGAGATATACAAACTGAGAGATATACACACTGAGGGAAATACAAACTGAGAGATATACACACTGAGAGATATACACGCTGAGAGATATACACACTGAGAGATATACACACTGAGAGATATACACACTGAGAGATATACACACTGAGAGATATACACACTGAGAGATATACACACTGAGAGATATACACACTGAGAGATATACACACTGAGAGATATACATACTGAGAGATATACACACTGAGAGATATACACACTGAGAGATATACATACTGAGAGATATACACACTGAGAGATATACATACTGAGAGATATACACACTGAGAGATATACACACTGAGAGATATACACACTGAGAGATATACACACTCAGAGATATACACACTCAGAGATATACACACTGAGAGATATACACACTGAGAGATATACACACTGAGAGATATACACACTGAGAGATATACACACTGAGAGATATACACACTGAGAGATATACACACTGAGAGATATACACACTGAGAGATATACACACTGAGAGATATACACACTGAGAGATATACACACTGAGAGATATACACACTGAGAGATATACACACTGAGAGATATACACACTGAGAGACATACACACTGAGAGATATACACACTGAGAGATACACACACTGAGAGATATACACACTGAGAGATATACACACTGAGAGATATACACACTGAGAGATATACACACTGAGAGATATACACACTGAGAGATATACACACTGAGAGATATACATACTGAGAGATATACACACTGAGAGATATACACACTGAGAGATATACACACTGAGAGATATACACACTGAGAGATATACACACTGAGAGATATACACACTGAGAGATATACACACTGAGAGATATACACACTGAGAGATATACACACTGAGAGATATACACACTGAGAGATATACACACTGAGAGATATACACACTGAGAGATATACACACTGAGAGATATACACACTGAGAGATACACACACTGAGAGATATACACACTGAGAGATATACACACTGAGAGATATACACACTGAGAGATACACACACTGAGAGATATACACACTGAGAGATATACATACTGAGAGATATACACACTGAGAGATATACACACTGAGAGATATACATACTGAGAGATATACACACTGAGAGATATACACACTGAGAGATATACACACTGAGAGATATACACACTGAGAGATATACACACTGAGAGATATACACACTGAGAGATATACACACTGAGAGATATACACACTGAGAGATATACATACTGAGAGATATACACACTGAGAGATATACACACTGAGAGATATACACACTGAGAGATATACACACTGAGAGATATACACACTGAGAGATATACACACTGAGAGATATACACACTGAGAGATATACACACTGAGAGATATACACTCTGAGAGATATACACACTGAGAGATATACACACTGAGAGATATACACACTGAGAGATATACACACTGAGAGATATACACACTGAGAGATATACACACTGAGAGATATACACACTGAGAGATATACACACTGAGAGATATACACACTGAGAGATATACACACTGAGAGATATACACACTGAGAGATATACACACTGAGAGATATACACACTGAGAGATATACATACTGAGAGATATACACACTGAGAGATATACACACTGAGAGATATACACACTGAGAGATATACACACTGAGAGATATACACACTGAGAGATATACACACTGAGAGATATACATACTGAGAGATATACACACTGAGAGATATACACACTGAGAGATATACACACTGAGATATATACACACTGAGAGATATACACACTGAGAGATATACACACTGAGAGATATACACACTGAGAGACATACACACTGAGAGATATACACACTGAGAGATATACACACTGAGAGATATACATACTGAGAGATATACATACTGAGAGATATACACACTGAGAGATATACACACTGAGAGATATACACACTGAGAGATATACACACTGAGAGATATACACACTGAGAGATATACACACTGAGAGATATACACACTGAGAGATGTACACACTGAGAGATATACATACTGAGAGATATACACACTGAGAGATATACACACTGAGAGATATACACACTGAGAGATATACACACTGAGAGATATACACACTGAGAGATATACATACTGAGAGATATACATACTGAGAGATCTACACACTGAGAGATATACATACTGAGAGATATACACACTGAGAGATATACATACTGAGAGATATACATACTGAGAGATATACGCACTGA
>NC_091314.1:2661494-2663994 GCF_038502225.1 Cherax quadricarinatus | reverse complement strand
GATCACCATTAAACATGAAAATACAAAATAATAATATTGGTAGAATTACCGACAATGTGTTAGATGAAAAGATACAGGTGAAGCTAATGCCAGAATAAAATGCAGCATTACTTCCAGTTGTATCCTCTTACCTAACATAAGATAGGACGCAGGTAAAATAGAATGACAGAATCAAGGCTTATTGATGCTATTTTCACTTTCAATATGTCCTCGTGGTCAGTGGAAAACTGGAGACAATACTCTCTAATATATGGCAGAGCACTTTGCCTAAATCAAATTCTCAGAAGAATTTTCTCATTCACTGCCAATATATATATATTTTTTTTTCAACTTCCTCTTGCTAGTACTTCAGGTACGTACTTTTACGTATTCTTGCGAATATACTTCCTCTCTTCACTGCTGCTTCTGCTACAGAGGATCTCACTTGGGGATTGAAATATTCAGCTCCTGGATATGTGGGCCAGAGGGCCGCCAAGCAACGACACCCCAGCTGACCAGGCAAGCACCAGACGAAATATTACCTTGCTCACACTCCGACAGCTCGTCAGGTCCCAAAAACCATTTGCCTCCATTCACTTCTATCTAACTCGTTCACACGTGCCTGCTGTATATCCAAGCCCCTTGCACACAAAACCTCCTTGACCCCTCCTCCTTCCAACCTTTCCTAGGACGACCTCGACCCTGCCTTCCCTCCAAGTCATCCTATTTCGCTCCATCCTCTCTAAATGATCAAACCACCTCAACCACCCTTCCTAAGTCCTCTGCAAAATACTTTTAGTAACTCTACATGTCCTCCTAATCTTCAAACTACGAATTCTCTGCACAATATTTACATCAAACATTTCCCTCATACTACACATCCCCATTGTCTGCAGCCTCCTCCTCGCTGCAACCCATACTTCATGCTCAAATAAGAATTGGTCTCCAAACGTTGCCACACTAAAATGTCACATTAGTTGCACTTGTGTCCTTTTACTTTACGTATTGTCGGTAATTCTACCAGCATTTACACCACTATATATACATATGTGAGGAAAAAGCCCGGAATAAGTGGGGCTATGGTTGTTCAGACACCCAGGAAGCATTAGTGTGTTACTGCCCGCACTACCATCTAGCAGGCTGAGGCTAAACTCCAGTTCCTGAAGTCTGATTTGCTTTAATTTCTACTCCTGGTAGTATTAACCTCCACTCTTCTCCTGATCACGTAAAGTGATCTACCAGGAGTATTTCTGTTCATTGTTTCTGATTTTCCTGTTTACCAGTAATAATATTGTCTTTCTTCAGTATTATACTTACCTAACTCTTCTTTAACCAGTGTTATTGTCTTTATTATCAGCTCTGCTGCTGACCTGGTCAACCAGGGCAGACGCTATTAATTGGAACAAGATCACTGTCTACAGGACGTAGTGGGACATTACGACTCCTCACCTCTGAAATCTGAATTGTGGTGTTACAACCAAGTACTGACAAGATTTTCAGAACATAGGACGAACACCGCCACCCAGGATGTATTTAATGCACAGGATGATCTGATGTTTCGAAGAAACATCAGATCCTCCTGTGCATTAAATACTCCGGTTCCAACATTATACTGGAACCACAGCCGCCAGTTTTTATTTTATATTTTTTTAATTAAAGTCCTTAAAAAATTATATATATATATATATATAATGTGCCGAATAGATAAAACTTGTTATTTTGGATTACATAGCAACTCTCTTCTTGCCGAATAAGGCAAGCGAAAATTTTGTGCACGGAATAATTTCGCAAAAGTCATTCTGAACCTAACGAAAAAAAATATATTTCATTGTGATTGTTTATTAAATTATTGTAAACTTATCTAAAATATATTTACTTGGATTTGCTAAATTAAATTGCATTTGTTATAATAAGGTTAGGTAAGTTTTCTAAGGTTCTTTTGGTACAAAATTATTAATTTTTACATTAACATAAATGAAAAAAATATCTTTAAACGAATAAGAGAATTTAGAAAGGACTTAATTTTAAATGAGTTCTTGCTAATTTACCTGTTTTACCTATTCGGCACGACATATATATATATATATATATATATATATATATATATACATTCTCTCTCTCTTCCACCCCCACCCTGCATGGGGTGCAGAGGCCGTTGGTCGAGGTGTGGCACCTGTGTGTGGGAGGAGTCATTGAAGGGTGCCAGATCTGAGACTCGTGCCACAACAGTAGTGAGGCACCCTCCTCTTCCTCCACCTCCTCCTTGATTCTTCTGGAGGTGCTAGCTTCAGCAGATCTTCCCTACATAGTGTGTCCAGCAGTACTGCTGGAAGGTGGTGGTGCTTTAGCTCCATCAGGACAGTCTTCGAGTGTCTCACAGGTTCTAAGCTCTTCTCCGATTCCCAGTGAGAGATATAGCGAGGCACTCCATTTAGAGATTGCTTTGAAGAAAGTGAAACGAGAGGAACCCAGAGACATTCTAACAGACAGAACACCTACAAATATATTTTTCCTCTCAGTA
>NC_091314.1:2648994-2656494 GCF_038502225.1 Cherax quadricarinatus | reverse complement strand
CAGTTCCTTGAATCAAGAGCTCACCACCAGCATTAAGGCATCTATCTCCCTTGATAAGCTCAAACTCCAGACAACATTTATTGACAAACTTCAGAAACTCGCTCCCCTGGAAGGAGATATATATATATATATATATATATATATATATATATATATATATATATATATATATATATATATTGATCAAGTCACTGGAGGGCGAAACGTCTACAAATAAATATGCCCAGATGTTACACATGTGTTTAGTTTGCAACAATAACGTTCAAGCGGTTCGGAAATTGTCAGTCTATAGTGGTAAATAAAATCAGTGTGGCCATTTATATGGACGGTGAGTACACTCGGCTAGCTTGTATTCGTCTGAGTGGACGGAGGGTCGAGCCTGCACCAGTGCTCGCTGTGAATGACCCTAACGGGTATATAGCATTCATTTCTTAACATTACAGTGAGTTCAGTAACACAAAAATGTTGTTTGAAATTATCAGATGAGATCAAAAATATGAGACAGGAGAAACACTTAAAAACTGGATTATTTGTGAAGAAATAGACGAGTCTTGGCACCGAGAGTGATGCTGTGTGGCTCAGTGATGATGCTGTGTGGCTCAGTGGTGATGCTGTGCGGCTCAGTGATGATGCTGTGTGGCTCAGTGATGATGCTGTGTGGCTCAGTGGTGATGCTGTGTGGCTCAGTGGTGATGCTGTGTGGCTCAGTGGTGATGCTGTGTGGCTCAGTGGTGATGCTGTGCGGCTCAGTGGTGATGCTGTGTGGCTCAGTGGTGATGCTGTGTGGCTCAGTGGTGATGCTGTGCGGCTCAGTGGTGATGCTGTGTGGCTCAGTGATGATGCTGTGTGGCTCAGTGATGATGCAGTGTGGCTAAGTGATGATGCTGTGCGGCTCAGTGATGATGCTGTGTGGCTCAGTGATGATGCAGTGTGGCTAAGTGATGATGCTGTGCGGCTCAGTGATGATGCTGTGTGGCTCAGTGATGATGCAGTGTGGCTAAGTGATGATGCTGTGCGGCTCAGTGATGATGCTGTGTGGCTAAGTGATGATGCTGTGCGGCTCAGTGATGATGCTGTGCGGCTCAGTGATGATGCTGTGTGGCTCAGTGGTGATGCTGTGCGGCTCAGTGATGATGCTGTGTGGCTCAGTGGTGATGCTGTGTGGCTCAGTGGTGATGCTGTGCGGCTCAGTGATGATGCAGTGTGGCTAAGTGATGATGCTGTGCGGCTCAGTGATGATGCTGTGTGGCTCAGTGATGATGCTGTGTGGCTCAGTGATGATGCTGTGTGGCTCAGTGGTGATGCTGTGTGGCTCAGTGGTGATGCTGTGTGGCTCAGTGATGATGCTGTGTGGCTCAGTGGTGATGCTGTGTGGCTCAGTGGTGATGCTGTGCGGCTCAGTGATGATGCTGTGTGGCTCAGTGATGATGCTGTGCGGCTCAGTGATGATGCTGTGCGGCTCAGTGGTGATGCTGTGTGGCTCAGTGATGATGCTGTGCGGCTCAGTGATGATGCTGTGTGGCTCAGTGGTGATGCTGTCAGCTCACAACGGGAGGATAAATAGTTCGATTTCGGACTGGGTGTAGACGCTGAGAATGTTTCCTGACGCCTGATGCAGCTTGTCACCCAGCAGGAGGTATAGGTACCTTGGTGGTAGCAGATTGTGTACGCAACTCAGAGACCAGAAGACACAAAGAGTAAACAGACCTCAAAAACCAGACAATATCCTCCCTGGCCACATCACGAACCAAAAAATACAAAAATGAGAAAGAGATCAGCAGAGACAACAAAGTTCTGCAGAGAATCAGCAATAAGAACGACGGTTCACGAGACATAATATTTCAGCGGCGTCCAGCTTTATCAAGTCGAGTGAAAACAACACGGAAGTATGTCATTGTTTGTGTTCGGTCGCTGCTGAGAGACCGTAAGACACCCGGGGAAGTTTATGTGCTGGGGAGAGTGGAAGTGGAGAAGGATTAAGCGGATTTGTTGGGGAGGAAGAAATGGATTTATTCGGGAGGAAGATGTAGATATGTTGAGGAGAAAGAAATGGATTTGTTGGTTAGAAAGAAGTGGATTTGCTGGGGAGAAAGAAGTGGATTTGCTGGGAGAAAGAAATAGATATATTGAGGAAGAAGATGTAGATATGTTGGGGAGAAAGAAATGGATTTGTTGGGGAGGAGGAAGTGGATTTGTTTGGGAGGAACAAGTGGATTTGTTGGGGAGGAAGAAGTGGATTTGTTGGGTAGGAAAAATGGATTTATTGAGGAGAAGGAAATAGATTTGTTGGGAACGAAGAAATGAGTTTGTTGAGGAGAAAGTAGATTTGTTGGAGACAAAGTAATGGATTTATTGGGAGGAAGAAATATATTTCTTGGGGAGGAGGAAATGAATTTCTTGAGGAAATGGCAGTGAACTGTTGATGAGGTGACAGGAGATTTGTGGGGAAGGTGACAGGGGATTTGTTGGGGAGAAGGAATGGATTGGTTGGGTGATGGGAGGTGAATATGATTTGTCTAGAGAGAAAGTGGATTTTTTTATGGGGAAGGGGATTTACCGGGTGAGGAGGAAGTGGATTTAATTGGTGAGGGGGAAGTGGATTTACCAGGTGAGTGTGGAAGTGGATTTTACCAGATGAGGGGAAAAGGGAATTTTCTGGGATTTATTGGGAAGGATTTATTGGGAAGGAATCAATGGACATTATCAGATGACAGTCAGATATTTCTTAACAAAAGTCTTCAAATAAAAGTCTTAAAAAGTCTCGCCATAGGAACAATCTGTCCTCAATAAAATCTTGCTAGATATTATCCTCCAAAAATATTTTATTCTTCTCTCTTGTTTCTCTCCAATAAAATATTCAACAATAGCGTTTTTATTTCGTGAGGTTTTATTACGGCGTAATATATATTTTCAGTAAGATATATATTTCTCAGTTCAGGAATCTTTATTTCTAAACTTTTCGACTGCTTAGCAGGATTCTTCAGTCGAAATAGAGGTGACTGAATACGGTGACAGAGCAGAAGCTGTGGAGAGGTAAAGATGACGTGGTCAGTTACTCAGCCTTGAAGAAGTATACAGTTTTGTGGGGGGTCAGTCCCCTGGAGGCTGTGGGTGGTTGTCACTCCCATGCTGTGGGTGGTTGTCACTCCCATGCTGATGGTGGTTGTCACTCCCATGCTGTGGGTGGTTGTCACTCCCATGTTGTGGGTGGTTGTTACTCCTATGTTGTGGGTGGTTGTTACTCTTATGTTGTGAGTGATTGTCACTCCCATGTTGTGGGTGGTTGTCACTCCCATGTTGTGGGTGGTTGTCACTCCTATGTTGTGGGTGATTGTCACTCCCATGTTGTGGGTGGTTATTACTCCTATGTTGTGGGTGGTTGTCACTCCCATGCTGTGAGTGGTTGTCACTCCTATGTTGTGAGTGGTTGTCACTCCCATGTTGTGGGTGGTTGTTACTCCTATGTTGTGGGTGGTTGTCACTCCCATGCTGTGAGTGGTTGTCACTCCCATGTTGTGAGTGGTTGTCACTCCCATGTTGTGAGTGATTGTCACTCCCATGTTGTGGGTGGTTGTTACTCCCATGTTGTGGGTGGTTGTCACTCCCATGTTGTGAGTGATTGTCACTCCCATGTTGTGGGTGGTTATTACTCCCATGTTGTGGGTGGTTGTCACTCCTATGTTGTGGGTGATTGTCACTCCCATGTTGTGGGTGGTTATTACTCCCATGTTGTGGGTGGTTGTCACTCCTATGTTGTGGGTGATTGTCACTCCCATGTTGTGGGTGGTTATTACTTCCATGTTGTAGGTGGTTGTCACCTCCCATGCTGATGGTGGTTGTCACTCCCATGCTGTGGGAGGTTGTCACTCCCATGTTGTAGGTGGTTGTCACTCCCATGCTGTGAGTGGTTGTCACTCCCATGTTGTGGGTGGTTGTTACTCCCATGTTGTGAGTGGTTGTCACTCCCATGCTGTGAGTGGTTGTCACTCCCATGTTGTGAGTGGTTGTCACTCCCATGTTGTAGGTGGTTGTCACTCCCATGCTGTGAGTGGTTGTCACTCCCATGTTGTGAGTGGTTGTCACTCCCATGTTGTGAGTGATTGTCACTCCCATGTTGTGGGTGGTTGTCACTCCCATGTTGTGGGTGGTTGTTACTCCCATGTTGTGAGTGGTTGTCACTCCCATGTTGTGAGTGATTGTCACTCCCATGTTGTGGGTGGTTGTTACTCCCATGTTGTGGGTGGTTGTCACTCCTATGTTGTGGGTGGTTGTTACTCCCATGCTGTGAGTGGTTGTCACTCCCATGCTGTGAGTGGTTGTCACTCCCATGTTGTGAGTGGTTGTCACTCCCATGTTGTGGGTGGTTGTTACTCCCATGTTGTGGGTGGTTGTCACTCCCATGCTGTGGGTGGTTGTCACTCCCATGTTGTTAGTGGTTGTCATTCCCATATGGGTGGTTGTTACTCCCATGTTGTGGGTGGTTGTCACTCCTATGTTGTGGGTGGTTGTCACTCCCATGCTGTGGGTGGTTGTCACTCCCATGTTGTGGGTGGTTGTCACTCCCATGCTGTGGGTGGTTGTCACTCCCATGTTGTGAGTGGTTGTCACTCCCATGTTGCGGGTGGTTGTTACTCCCATGTTGTGGGTGGTTGTCACTCCCATGTTGTGGGTGGTTGTCACTCCCATGTTGTGGATAGTTGTCACTCCCATGTTGTGGGTGGTTGTCACTCCCATGTTGTAGGTGGTTGTCACTCCCGTGCTGTGGGTGGTTGTCACTCCCATGTTGTGGGTGGTTGTCACTCCAATGTTGTGGGTGGTTGTCACTCCCATGCTGTGGGTGGTTGTCACTCCAATGCTGTGGGTGGTTGTCACTCCCATGTTGTGGGTGGTTGTCACTCCCATGTTGTGGGTGGTTGTCACTCCCATGTTGTGGGTGGTTGTCACTCCCATGTTGTGGGTGGTTGTCACTCCCATGTTGTGGGTGGTTGTCACTCCCATGTTGTGGGTGGTTGTCACTCCCATGCTGTGGGTGGTTGTCACTCCCATGTTGTGGGTGGTTGTCACTCCAATGTTGTGGGTGGTTGTCACTCCCATGTTGTGGGTGGTTGTCACTCCCATGTTTTGGATGGTTGTCACTCCCATGTTGTAGGTGGTTGTCACTCCCATGCTGTGGGTGGTTGTCACTCCCATGCTGTGGGTGGTTGTCACTCCCATGTTGTGGGTGGTTGTCACTCCCATGTTGTGGGTGGTTGTTACTCCTATGTTGTGGGTGGTTGTCACTCCCATGCTGTGGGTGGTTGTCACTCCCACGTTGTAGGTGGTTGTCACTCCCATGTTGTGGGTGGTTGTCACTCCCATGCTGTGGGTGGTTGTCACTCCCATGTTGTGGGTGGTTGTCACTCCCATGCTGTGGGTGGTTGTCACTCCCATGTTGTGGGTGGTTGTCACTCCCATGTTTTGGATGGTTGTCACTCCCATGTTGTAGGTGGTTGTCACTCCCATGCTGTGGGTGGTTGTCACTCCAATGCTGTGGGTGGTTGTCACTCCCATGCTGTGGGTGGTTGTCAC
The DNA here is from genome assembly GCF_038502225.1 of Cherax quadricarinatus. Lineage (NCBI taxonomy): Eukaryota > Metazoa > Arthropoda > Malacostraca > Decapoda > Parastacidae > Cherax > Cherax quadricarinatus. Next base: position 2,650,926 of record NC_091314.1, on the reverse strand, counting down.
TCCCATGTTGTGGGTGGTTTTCACTCCCATGCTGTGGGTGGTTGTCACTCCCATGTTGTAGGTGGTTGTCACTCCCATGTTGTAGGTGGTTGTCACTCCCATGCTGTGGGTGGTTGTCACTCCCATGTTGTGGGTGGTTTTCACTCCCATGCTGTGGGTGGTTGTCACTCCCATGTTGTAGGTGGTTGTCACTCCCATGTTGTTGGTGGTTGTCACTCCCATGTTGTAGGTGGTTGTCACTCCCATGTTGTAGGTGGTTGTCACTCCCGTGCTGTGGGTGGTTGTCACTCCCATGTTGTAGGTGGTTGTCACTCCCATGTTGTAGGTGGTTGTCACTCCCGTGCTGTGGGTGGTTGTCACTCCCATGTTGTAGGTGGTTGTCACTCCCATGTTGTAGGTGGTTGCCACTCCCGTGCTGTGGGTGGTTGTCACTCCCATGTTGTAGGTGGTTGTCACTCCCATGTTGTAGGTGGTTGTCACTCCCATGTTGTAGGTGGTTGTCACTCCCATGTTGTAGGTGGTTGTCACTCCCATGTTGTAGGTGGTTGTCACTCCCATGTTGTAGGTGGTTGTCACTCCCATGTTGTAGGTGGTTGTCACTCCCATGTTGTAGGTGGTTGTCACTCCCATGTTGTAGGTGGTTGTCACTCCCATGTTGTAGGTGGTTGTCACTCCCATGTTGTAGGTGGTTGTCACTCCCATGTTGTAGGTGGTTGTCACTCCCATGTTGTAGGTGGTTGTCACTCCCATGTTGTAGGTGGTTGTCACTCCCATGTTGTAGGTGGTTGTCACTCCCATGTTGTAGGTGGTTGTCACTCCCATGTTGTGGTGGTTCTCCGAAGAGCTTAGGGATTTACAATGGAGTCCTTTCTCTTGACGAAAAGCTTGCCAGTGGCAGCAGAATGGCAGACTGAAACAACGAACTTTGCTGCCTGCCTGCCTTCCTCCCTGCCTGCCTGCCTGCCTGCCTGCCTGCCTTCCTCCCTGCCTGCCTGCCTGCCTGCCTGTCTGTATGCCTGCCTGCATGCCTGCCTTCCTCCCTGCCTGCCTGCCTGCCTGCCTGCCTTCCTCCCTGCCTGCCTGCCTGCCTGCCTGCCTTCCTCCCTGCCTGCCTGCCTGCCTGCCTGTCTGCATGCCTGCCTGCATGCCTGCCTGCCTGCCTTCCTCCCTGCCTGCCTGCCTGCCTGCCTGTCTGCATGCCTGATTGCCTGCCTGCCTGCCTGCCTGCCTGCCTGCCTGCCTGCCTGCCTGCCTGCCTGCCTGCCTGCATGCCTGCCTGCCTGCCTGCCTGCCTGCCTGCCTGCCTGCCTGCCTGCCTGCCTGCCTGCCTGCCTGCCTGCCTGCCTGCCTGCCTGCCTGCCTGCCTGCCTGCCAGTGCGGAGTGGGTGAGGTGTGTCCACACATACACTCCCTCACCCATGTTTCCTCCTCCCTCACATCTCCCCTCTCCTCTCCTTCCCTCACCTCCCCTCCTCTCCCCTCCCCTCCCCACTAATTACCTACATCACAATTGGTTAATCAAGAATTTCTATGATGTATGAAACTGACGTCACTAAAGCTCTAGGCTTCTCCCCTCTACCCCCTAACTCCCCTTCCCCTCTCTCCCCTTCCCCCTCTCCCCTTCTCCCCCTCTCCCCTTCCCCCTCTCCCCTTCTCCCCCTCTCCTCTCTCGGAAAAAAAAAACAGTCTTGTCTCCTAAAAGACAAAGTCTGTTAGTATAAGATGATTTTGTCAGTGGAGGAAAATATGTTGGATAGAGGAACTGAGACGAGGAGGAAGAGATGGAGGAAGAGGAAGTGGAGGAGGAGGAGGATGTGGAGGGGGTAGTTGAAGGGGAGGATGAAGGTGTGATAGAGAGAGAGGAAGGTAAGGAGAGTAATAAAGTGAAGAAAACAACACAAGGAAGAAAAGAGGAAAAGTAAGTCGTGTGAA
>NC_091314.1:2633994-2643994 GCF_038502225.1 Cherax quadricarinatus | reverse complement strand
GACGGTTTATACACCCAGTCCAGTGGCTTGTTCACCTGACTGAACACTCCCTGTTCAGTGGCTTGTTCACCTGACTGAACACTCCCAGTCCAGTGGCTTGTTCACCTGACTGAACACTCCCTGTTCAGTGGCTTGTTCACCTGACTTGTTCACCTGACTGAACACTCCCAGCACTCCAGTCAGTGCTTGTTCACCTGACTGAACACCTGACTGACTCAACACTCCCTGTTCAGTGGCTTGTTCACCTGACTGAACACTCCCTGTTCAGTGGCTTGTTCACCTGACTGAACACTCCCTGTTCAGTGGCTTGTTCACCTGACTGAACACTCCCTGTTCAGTGGCTTGTTAACCTGACTGAACACTCCCTGTTCAGTGGCTTGTTAACCTGACTGAACACTCCCTGTTCAGTGGCTTGTTCACCTGACTGAACACTCCCTGTTCAGTGGCTTGTTAACCTGACTGAACACTCCCTGTTCAGTGGCTTGTTCACCTGACTGAACACTCCCTGTTCAGTGGCTTGTTTACCTGACTGAACACTCCCTGTTCAGTGGCTTGTTCACCTGACTGAACACTCCCAGTTCAGTGGCTTGTTAACCTGACTGAACACTCCCTGTTCAGTGGCTTGTTTACCTGACTGAACACTCCCTGTTCAGTGGCTTGTTTACCTGACTGAACACTCCCTGTTCAGTGGCTTGTTACCTGACTGAACACCCCCTGTTCAGTGACTTGTTCACCTGACTGAACACTCCCTGTTCAGTGGCTTGTTCACCTGACTGAACACTCCCTGTTCAGTGGCTTGTTTACCTGACTGAACACTCCCTGTTCAGTGGCTTGTTCACCTGACTGAACACTCCCTGTTCAGTGGCTTGTTCACCTGACTGAACACTCCCTGTTCAGTGGCTTGTTTACCTGACTGAACACTCCCTGTTCAGTGGCTTGTTCACCTGACTGAACACTCCCTTGTTCAGTGGCTTGTTAACCTGACTGAACACTCCCTGTTCAGTGGCTTGTTCACCTGACTGAACACTCCCTGTTCAGTGGCTTGTTCACCTGACTGAACACTCCCAGTTCAGTGGCTTGTTCACCTGACTGAACACTCCCAGTTCAGTGGCTTGTTCACCTGACTGAACACTCCCTGTTCAGTGGCTTGCTTGTTAACCTGACTGAACACTCCCTGTTCAGTGGCTTGTTTACCTGACTGAACACTCCCTGTTCAGTGGCTTGTTAACCTGACTGAACACTCCCTGTTCAGTGGCTTGTTACCTGACTGAACACTCCCTGTTCAGTGGCTTGTTTACCTGACTGAACACTCCCTGTTCAGTGACTTGTTACCTGACTGAACACTCCCAGTTCAGTGGCTTGTTTACCTGACTGAACACTCCCTGTTCAGTGGCTTGTTGACCTGACTGAACACTCCCTGTTCAGTGGCTTGTTCACCTGACTGAACACTCCCTGTTCAGTGGCTTGTTTACCTGACTGAACACTCCCTGTTCAGTGGCTTGTTAACCTGACTGAACACTCCCTGTTCAGTGGCTTGTTAACCTGACTGAACACTCCCAGTTCAGTGGCTTGTTTACCTGACTGAACACTCCCTGTTCAGTGGCTTGTTCACCTGACTGAACACTCCCTGTTCAGTGGCTTGTTTACCTGACTGAACACTCCCTGTTCAGTGGCTTGTTTACCTGACTGAACACTCCCTGTTCAGTGGCTTGTTAACCTGACTGAACACTCCCTGTTCAGTGGCTTGTTCACCTGACTGAACACTCCCTGTTCAGTGGCTTGTTAACCTGACTGAACACTCCCTGTTCAGTGGCTTGTTCACCTGACTGAACACTCCCTGTTCAGTGGCTTGTTTACCTGACTGAACACTCCCTGTTCAGTGGCTTGTTAACCTGACTGAACACTCCCAGTTCAGTGGCTTGTTAACCTGACTGAACACTCCCAGTTCAGTGGCTTGTTTACCTGACTGAACACTCCCTGTTCAGTGGCTTGTTTACCTGACTGAACACTCCCTGTTCAGTGGCTTGTTGACCTGACTGAACACTCCCAGTTCAGTGGCTTGTTAACCTGACTGAACACTCCCTGTTCAGTGGCTTGTTCACCTGACTGAACACTCCCAGTTCAGTGGCTTGTTAACCTGACTGAACACTCCCTGTTCAGTGGCTTGTTTACCTGACTGAACACTCCCTGTTCAGTGGCTTGTTTACCTGACTGAACACTCCCTGTTCAGTGGCTTGTTTACCTGACTGAACACTCCCTGTTCAGTGGCTTGTTTACCTGACTGAACACTCCCAGTTCAGTGGCTTGTTAACCTGACTGAACACTCCCTGTTCAGTGGCTTGTTTACCTGACTGAACACTCCCTGTTCAGTGGCTTGTTGACCTGACTGAACACTCCCAGTTCAGTGGCTTGTTAACCTGACTGAACACTCCCTGTTCAGTGGCTTGTTCACCTGACTGAACACTCCCAGTTCAGTGGCTTGTTAACCTGACTGAACACTCCCTGTTCAGTGGCTTGTTTACCTGACTGAACACTCCCAGTTCAGTGGCTTGTTCACCTGACTGAACACTCCCAGTTCAGTGGCTTGTTCACCTGACTAAACACTCCCAGTTCAGTGGCTTGTTCACCTGACTGAGCACTCCCTGTTCAGTGGCTTGTTCACCTGACTGAGCACTCCCTGTTCAGTGGCTTGTTCACCTGACTGAACACTCCCTGTTCAGTGACTTGTTCACCTGACTGAACACTCCCTGTTCAGTGGCTTGTTCACCTGACTGAACACTCCCTGTTCAGTGGCTTGTTCACCTGACTGAACACTCCCTGTTCAGTGGCTTGTTCACCTGACTGAACACTCCCTGTTCAGTGGCTTGTTCACCTGACTGAACACTCCCTGTTCAGTGGCTTGTTCACCTGACTGAACACTCCCTGTTCAGTGGCTTGTTCACCTGACTGAACACTCCCTGTTCAGTGGCTTGTTCACCTGACTGAACACTCCCTGTTCAGTGGCTTGTTCACCTGACTGAACACTCCCTGTTCAGTGGCTTGTTCACCTGACTGAACACTCCCAGTTCAGTGACTTGTTCACCTGACTGAACACTCCCTGTTCAGTGGCTTGTTTACCTGACTGAACACTCCCAGTTCAGTGGCTTGTTTACCTGACTGAACACTCCCTGTTCAGTGGCTTGTTCACCTGACTGAACACTCCCTGTTCAGTGGCTTGTTCACCTGACTGAACACTCCCTGTTCAGTGGCTTGTTCACCTGACTGAACACTCCCTGTTCAGTGGCTTGTTCACCTGACTGAACACTCCCTGTTCAGTGGCTTGTTCACCTGACTGAACACTCCCTGTTCAGTGGCTTGTTCACCTGACTGAACACTCCCTGTTCAGTGGCTTGTTTACCTGACTGAACACTCCCTGTTCAGTGGCTTGTTCACCTGACTGAACACTCCCAGTTCAGTGGCTTGTTAACCTGACTGAACACTCCCTGTTCAGTGGCTTGTTCACCTGACTGAACACTCCCTGTTCAGTGGCTTGTTCACCTGACTGAACACTCCCTGTTCAGTGGCTTGTTCACCTGACTGAACACTCCCTGTTCAGTGGCTTGTTTACCTGACTGAACACTCCCTGTTCAGTGGCTTGTTCACCTGACTGAACACTCCCTGTTCAGTGGCTTGTTCACCTGACTGAACACTCCCTGTTCAGTGGCTTGTTCACCTGACTGAACACTCCCAGTTCAGTGGCTTGTTCACCTGACTGAACACTCCCAGTTCAGTGGCTTGTTCACCTGACTGAACACTCCCTGTTCAGTGGCTTGTTCACCTGACTGAACACTCCCTGTTCAGTGGCTTGTTCACCTGACTGAACACTCCCAGTTCAGTGACTTGTTCACCTGACTGAACACTCCCTGTTCAGTGGCTTGTTCACCTGACTGAACACTCCCAGTTCAGTGGCTTGTTCACCTGACTGAACACTCCCAGTTCAGTGGCTTGTTCACCTGACTGAACACTCCCAGTTCAGTGACTTGTTCACCTGACTGAACACTCCCTGTTCAGTGGCTTTTTTACCTGACTGAACACTCCCTGTTCAGTGGCTTGTTCACTTGACTGAACACTCCCAGTTCAGTGGCTTGTTCACCTGACTGAACACTCCCAGTTCAGTGGCTTGTTCACCTGACTGAACACTCCCTGTTCAGTGGCTTGTTCACCTGACTGAACACTCCCTGTTCAGTGGCTTGTTCACCTGACTGAACACTCCCTGTTCAGTGGCTTGTTCACCTGACTGAACACTCCCTGTTCAGTGGCTTGTTCACCTGACTGAACACTCCCTGTTCAGTGGCTTGTTCACCTGACTGAACACTCCCTGTTCAGTGGCTTGTTCACCTGACTGAACACTCCCTGTTCAGTGGCTTGTTAACCTGACTGAACACTCCCTGTTCAGTGGCTTGTTCACCTGACTGAACACTCCCTGTTCAGTGGCTTGTTCACCTGACTGAACACTCCCTGTTCAGTGGCTTGTTTACCTGACTGAACACTCCCTGTTCAGTGGCTTGTTCACCTGACTGAACACTCCCTGTTCAGTGGCTTGTTCACCTGACTGAACACTCCCTGTTCAGTGGCTTGTTCACCTGACTGAACACTCCCTGTTCAGTGGCTTGTTAACCTGACTGAACACTCCCTGTTCAGTGGCTTGTTTACCTGACTGAACACTCCCAGTTCAGTGGCTTGTTTACCTGACTGAACACTCCCTGTTCAGTGGCTTGTTCACCTGACTGAACACTCCCAGTTCAGTGGCTTGTTCACCTGACTGAACACTCCCGGTGCGGTGGCTTGTGCACCGGACTGAACACTCCCTGTTCTGTGGCGTGGTGACCTGACTGAACACTCCCTGTTCAGTGGCTTGTTCACCTGACTGAACACTCCCTGTTCAGTGGCTACCTGACTGAACACTCCCTGTTCAGTGGCTTGTTCACCTGACTGAACACTCCCAGTTCAGTGGCTTGTTCACCTGACTGAACACTCCCAGTTCAGTGACTTGTTCACCTGACTGAACACTCCCTGTTCAGTGGCTTGTTTACCTGACTGAACACTCCCTGTTCAGTGGCTTGTTCACCTGACTGAACACTCCCAGTTCAGTGGCTTGTTAACCTGACTGAACACTCCCTGTTCAGTGGCTTGTTCACCTGACTGAACACTCCCAGTTCAGTGGCTTGTTCACCTGACTGAACACTCCCAGTTCAGTGGCTTGTTCACCTGACTGAACACTCCCAGTTCAGTGACTTGTTCACCTGACTGAACACTCCCTGTTCAGTGGCTTGTTTACCTGACTGAACACTCCCTGTTCAGTGGCTTGTTCACCTGACTGAACACTCCCAGTTCAGTGGCTTGTTAACCTGACTGAACACTCCCTGTTCAGTGGCTTGTTCACCTGACTGAACACTCCCTGTTCAGTGGCTTGTTCACCTGACTGAACACTCCCTGTTCAGTGGCTTGTTTACCTGACTGAACACTCCCTGTTCAGTGGCTTGTTCACCTGACTGAACACTCCCAGTTCAGTGGCTTGTTAACCTGACTGAACACTCCCAGTTCAGTGGCTTGTTTACCTGACTGAACACTCCCTGTTCAGTGGCTTGTTGACATGACTGAACACTCCCTGTTCAGTGGCTTGTTTACCTGACTGAACACTCCCTGTTCAGTGGCTTGTTTACCTGACTGAACACTCCCTGTTCAGTGGCTTGTTCACCTGACTGAACACTCCCTGTTCAGTGGCTTGTTTACCTGACTGAACACTCCCTGTTCAGTGACTTGTTCACCTGACTGAACACTCCCTGTTCAGTGGCTTGTTCACCTGACTGAACACTCCCAGTTCAGTGGCTTGTTCACCTGACTGAACACTCCCTGTTCAGTGGCTTGTTTACCTGACTGAACACTCCCAGTTCAGTGACTTGTTCACCTGACTGAACACTCCCTGTTCAGTGGCTTGTTCACCTGACTGAACACTCCCAGTTCAGTGGCTTGTTCACCTGACTGAACACTGGCCCTGACTGAACACTCAGTTCAGGCTTGTTCACCTGACTGAACACTCCCTGTTCAGTGGCTTTTTTACCTGACTGAACACTCCCTGTTCAGTGGCTTGTTCACTTGACTGAACACTCCCAGTTCAGTGGCTTGTTCACCTGACTGAACACTCCCTGTTCAGTGGCTTGTTCACCTGACTGAACACTCCCAGTTCAGTGGCTTGTTAACCTGACTGAACACTCCCAGTTCAGTGGCTTGTTCACCTGACTGAACACTCCCTGTTCAGTGGCTTGTTTACCTGACTGAACACTCCCTGTTCAGTGGCTTGTTTACCTGACTGAACACTCCCTGTTCAGTGGCTTGTTCACCTGACTGAACACTCCCAGTTCAGTGGCTTGTTAACCTGACTGAACACTCCCTGTTCAGTGGCTTGTTCACCTGACTGAACACTCCCTGTTCAGTGGCTTGTTGACCTGACTGAACACTCCCAGTTCCTTGTTCTGACTGAACACTCCCTGTTCAGTGGCTTGTTCACCTGATTGAACACTCCCTGTTCAGTGGCTTGTTTACCTGACTGAACACTCCCTGTTCAGTGGCTTGTTCACCTGACTGAACACTCCCTGTTCAGTGGCTTGTTCACCTGACTGAACACTCCCAGTTCAGTGGCTTGTTCACCTGACTGAACACTCCCAGTTCAGTGGCTTGTTCACCTGACTGAACACTCCCAGTTCAGTGACTTGTTCACCTGACTGAACACTCCCTGTTCAGTGGCTTGTTCACCTGACTGAACACTCCCTGTTCAGTGGCTTGTTCACCTGACTGAACACTCCCTGTTCAGTGGCTTGTTAACCTGACTGAACACTCCCTGTTCAGTGGCTTGTTCACCTGACTGAACACTCCCTGTTCAGTGGCTTGTTCACCTGACTGAACACTCCCAGTTCAGTGGCTTGTTCACCTGACTGAACACTCCCAGTTCAGTGGCTTGTTTACCTGACTGAACACTGTTCAGTGGCTTGTTCACCTGACTGACACTCCCTGTTCAGTGGCTCTGACCAGTTCAGTGGCTTGTTTACCTGACTGAACACTCCCTGTTCAGTGGCTTGTTTACCTGACTGAACACTCCCAGTTCAGTGGCTACCTGTTCAGTTCAGTGGCTTGTTCACCTGACTGAACACTCCCAGTTCAGTGGCTTGTTCACCTGACTGAACACTCCCTGTTCAGTGGCTTGTTTACCTGACTGAACACTCCCAGTTCAGTGACTTGTTCACCTGACTGAACACTCCCTGTTCAGTGGCTTGTTCACCTGACTGAACACTCCCAGTTCAGTGGCTTGTTCACCTGACTGAACACTCCCAGTTCAGTGGCTCACCCCTCCCAGTTCAGTGACTTGTTCACCTGACTGAACACTCCCTGTTCAGTGGCTTGTTTACCTGAGTGAACACTCCCTGTTCAGTGGCTTGTTCACCTGACTGAACACTCCCTGTTCAGTGGCTTGTTAACATAACTGAACACTCCCTGTTCAGTGGCTTGTTCACCTGACTGAACACTCCCAGTTCAGTGGCTTGTTCACCTGACTGAACACTCCCAGTTCAGTGGCTTGTTCACCTGACTGAACACTCCCAGTTCAGTGACTTGTTCACCTGACTGAACACTCCCTGTTCAGTGGCTTGTTTACCTGACTGAACACTCCCTGTTCAGTGGCTTGTTCACCTGACTGAACACTCCCAGTTCAGTGGCTTGTTAACCTGACTGAACACTCCCTGTTCAGTGGCTTGTTCACCTGACTGAACACTCCCTGTTCAGTGGCTTGTTCACCTGACTAAACACTCCCTGTTCAGTGGCTTGTTAACCTGAGTGAACACTCCCTGTTCAGTGGCTTGTTCACCTGACTGAACACTCCCTGTTCAGTGGCTTGTTCAACTGACTGAACACTCCCTGTTCAGTGGCTTGTTTACCTGACTGAGCACTCCCTGTTCAGTGGCTTGTTCACCTGACTGAACACTCCCTGTTCAGTGGCTTGTTCACCTGACTGAACACTCCCTGTTCAGTGGCTTGTTTACCTGACTGAACACTCCCTGTTCAGTGGCTTGTTTACCTGACTGAACACTCCCTGTTCAGTGGCTTGTTTACCTGACTGAACACTCCCTGTTCAGTGGCTTGTTCACCTGACTGAACACTCCCAGTTCAGTGGCTTGTTCACATGACTGAACACTCCCAGTTCAGTAGCTTGTTCACCTGACTGAACACTCCCAGTTCAGTGGTTTGTTCACCTGACTGAACACTCCCAGTTCAGTGGCTTGTTCACCTGACTGAACACTCCCAGTTCAGTGGCTTGTTCACCTGACTGAACACTCCCAGTTCAGTGGCTTTTTTACCTGACTGAACACTCCCAGTTCAGTAGCTTGTTCACCTGACTGAACACTCCCAGTTCAGTGGCTTGTTCACCTGACTGAACACTCCCAGTTCAGTGGCTTGTTCACCTGACTGAACACTCCATGTTCAGTGGCTTGTTTACCTGACTGAACACTCCCTGTTCAGTGGCTTGTTTACCTGACTGAACACTCCCTGTTCAGTGGCTTGTTCACCTGACTGAACACTCCCTGTACAGTGGCTTGTTTACCTGACTGAACACTCCCTGTTCAGTGGCTTGTTTACCTGACTGAACACTCCCTGTTCAGTGGCTTGTTCACCTGACTGAACACTCCCTGTTCAGTGGCTTGTTTACCTGACTGAACACTCCCTGTTCAGTGGCTTGTTCACCTGACTGAACACTCCCTGTTCAGTGGCTTGTTTACCTGACTGAACACTCCCTGTTCAGTGGCTTGTTTACCTGACTGAACACTCCCTGTTCAGTGGCTTGGTAACCTGACTGAACACTCCCTGTTCAGTGGCTTGTTTACCTGACTGAACACTCCCTGTTCAGTGGCTTGTTCACTTTACTGAACACTCCCTGTTCAGTGGCTTGTTTACCTGACTGAACACTCCCTGTTCAGTGGCTTGTTTACCTGACTGAACACTCCCAGTTCAGTGGCTTGTTAACCTGACTGAACACTCCCTGTTAAGTGGCTTGTTCACCTGACTGAACACTCCCAGTTCAGTGGCTTGTTAACCTGACTGAACACTCCCTGTTCAGTGGCTTGTTTACCTGACTGAACACTCCCAGTTCAGTGGCTTGTTAACCTGACTGAACACTCCCTGTTCAGTGGCTTGTTTACCTGACTGAACACTCCCAGTTCAGTGGCTTGTTAACCTGACTGAACACTCCCTGTTCAGTGGCTTGTTCACCTGACTGAACACTCCCTGTTCAGTGGCTTGTTTACCTGACTGAACACTCCCTGTTCAGTGGCTTGTTGACTTGACTGAACACTCCCAGTTCAGTGGCTTGTTAACCTGACTGAACACTCCCTGTTCAGTGGCTTGTTCACCTGACTGAACACTCCCAGTTCAGTGGCTTGTTAACCTGACTGAACACTCCCTGTTCAGTGGCTTGTTTACCTGACTGAACACTCCCTGTTCAGTGGCTTGTTTACCTGACTGAACACTCCCTGTTCAGTGGCTTGTTTGCCTGACTGAGCACTCCCTGTTCAGTGGCTTGTTTACCTGACTGAACACTCCCAGTTCAGTGGCTTGTTAACCTGACTGAACACTCCCTGTTCAGTGGCTTGTTCACCTGACTGAACACTCCCTGTTCAGTGGCTTGTTTACCTGACTGAACACTCCCTGTTCAGTGGCTTGTTGACCTGACTGAACACTCCCAGTTCAGTGGCTTGTTAACCTGACTGAACACTCCCTGTTCAGTGGCTTGTTCACCTGACTGAACACTCCCAGTTCAGTGGCTTGTTAACCTGACTGAACACTCCCTGTTCAGTGGCTTATTTACCTGACTGAACACTCCCAGTTCAGTGGCTTGTTCACCTGACTGAACACTCCCAGTCCAGTGGCTTCTTCACGTGACTGAACACTCCCAGTCCAGTGGCTTGTTCACCTG
>NC_091314.1:2574121-2628894 GCF_038502225.1 Cherax quadricarinatus | reverse complement strand
GCCCAGATAATTCCGTTGCTGCTTCTAACAGAACTGCTGGGATATTATATCACAGGTGATTAAGCTCCAGCTCCTTTATACGTAGCAGCTGGCTCGCTACCTGAGTTGACAGATAATTGAGCTGACTAGATAAGGAAGTTGGCCGGATTATAGAGCTGGCAGGATACTGAAATGGGCAGGATAATATGATTATGATCCCTGTTATTCCTTATCGTAGCCTGGTGAGAATAGCAGCATCAACAGCCACAACGTGAAGGCTTAGTAGAAAGATGTATCGTGTTTGTATTTGATACACACACACACACACAGTCACCGAGTCTCACCTACTGCAGGATTTCTCCTTCTTCCTCTTCCTCTTCTTCGTCTTCTTCTTCTTCCTCAACTTGTCTTCAAGGCAACGACCCGCGTCAGAACACACTTGTCCTGCTTCCTGACGAACCTTACCCAACCTACTTCCCAAGACACAGTCTACAGCCACACCATGGGTAGACATGGTATTACACTCCGACATGATGGTAGCAGTGTATCTGTTAGTGTCAGTAAAGGTTCTCATTACTCTCTTAAGCCTACGCTCGTTAATGACCACGTCAAACAATCTATCAACGAATCAAGTCAATCCCATAACCTCTTTCTCTCCTATAGCACTTTATTTCCTGTCAGAGAACTTTACTCCCTTCCATGGCCCTTTATTCCCTGTCAGAGAACTTTACTCCCTTCCATGGCCCTTTATTCCCTGTCAGAGAACTTTACTCCCTTCTATGGCCCTTTATTCCCTGTCAGAGAACTTTACTCCCTTCCATGGCTCTTTTTATCCTGTCAGAAGACTTTACACCCTTCCACGGCCCTTTATTCCCTGCCATAGGACTTTATTCTCTCCCATAGCTCTTTATTTCCTTTAATGGGAATTTATTCTTTTCCATAAAACTTTGTTTACTCCCGTGAATAGCAAATTATTACGAATGTTTTGCATTAACAATTTCCTTTCTTTTTTCCCCTAATTGATGATGTGCTACCTGTGTTACCTGTGCTACCTGTGCTACCTGTACACAGGTGAGCTGAACGAGAAGTTCGTGCTACTGGAGAAGCAAGTGTCTGAACAGTTCACCGTGCTTAAGACTATGGCTCTGAACATCGAGGAACAACTTCGAGTGCAAGACAAACTGATCAAGGGTCACCAGGACGCCCTTCACCAGGTCATGAGGGTGGTCAGGTCAGTAAGGGAGAGAGGGAGGAGGAAATGTGGGAGTACATGGGTGGGGAAAGAGGACTGGCACTGTCCATGCTGAGGCTGTGCTGAGATCAGCAGTGTCCAGACCTAGCTAGACTCTCGTGTACTGGCTAGGTGTCTGAGGCAACGATAGTCGATCAGAAGGGAGGGATATAGGACGTGAAGGGTCTCAAGGGTAGAGATAGGAGGTGAAAGAGGTGGTGAGAGAGACAGAGAGAGAGAGAGAGAGAGAGAGAGAGAGAGAGAGAGAGAGAGAAGCTTTTATTAGTAAATTGTTAGTGTTTTAAACAAAAGAGACTAGATCCTCCGACCTCCACTTATTGAGGAATATAGAGACAGACAGTATAATAACCTATGTGATGTATCAAGATATCTTAATAATGAAAATAAGATATCAGATATATTAAGCTAATTTCCGTAATTTGCTTGTAACTGATAAGTGAACTGTTGACATAAATCCATATGTGTATTCCTGTTAACCCTTTTGGGGTCTAGTTCGTAGACCTTTCGTGTATCCATATGCTCTTGCACTACCGTCCACAGGATGCATGTGGTGATGCACAATAAATTAGCCACTTCGGTGACAAAAATCTAAAAACATCAGCCAAAAGTAGAAAGGAAAGAAAGAGGAGATAACCCTTTTATTGATGGGAATTTTGTTTCTATCTTTATTCTTGGGTAATTGATGCAATATATATATATATATATATATATATATATATATATATATATATATATATATATATATATATATATTATGAATTTAAGGAGGATAATGACAGACCTCTCTCAATGCAATGACAGACCTCTCTACCTACAATGACAGACCTTTAACTACAATGACAGACCTCTCACTACAATGACAGACCTCTCACTACAATGACAGACCTCTCACTACAATGACAGACCTCTCACTACAATGACAGACCTCTCACTACAATGACAGACCTTTCACTACAATGACAGACCTTTAACTACAATGACAGACCTCTCACTACAATGACAGACCTCTCTCACTACAATGACAGACCTCTCTCACTACAATGACAGACCTCTCTCACTACAATGACAGACCTCTCAGTACAATGACAGACCTTTAACTACGATGACAGACCTCTCACTACAATGACAGACCTCTCTCACTACAATGACAGGCCTCTCTCACTACAATGACAGACCTCTCTCACTACAATGACAGACCTCTCTCACTACAATGACAGACATTTCTCACTATAATGACAGACCTCTCTCACTACATTGACAGACCTCTCTCACTACAATGACAGACCTCTCACTACAATGACAGACTTCTCACTACAATGACAGACCTCTCTCACTACAATGACAGGCCTCTCTCACTACAATGACAGACCTCTATCACTACAATGACAGACCTCTCTCACTACAATGACAGACCTCTCTCACTACAATGACAGACATTTCTCACTATAATGACAGACCTCTCTCACTACATTGACAGACCTCTCTCACTACAATGACAGACCTCTCACTACAATGACAGACTTCTCACTACAATGACAGACCTCTCTCACTACAATGACAGGCCTCTCTCACTACAATGACAGACCTCTATCACTACAATGACAGACCTCTCTCACTACAATGACAGACCTCTCTCACTACAATGACAGACATTTCTCACTATAATGACAGACCTCTCTCACTACATTGACAGACCTCTCTCACTACAATGACAGACCTCTCACTACAATGACAGACTTCTCACGACAATGACAGACCTCTCTCACTAAAATGACAGACTTATCTCACTACAATGACAGACTTCTCTCACTACAATGACAGACCTCTCTCACTACAATGACAGACCTCACTCACTACAGTGACAGACATCTCACTATAATGACAGACCTCTGTCACTACATTCAAAGATCTCCCTCACTACAATGAAAGACCGGTCCCACTACAATGACAGACCTCACTGACTACAATGACAGACCTCTCTCACTATAATGACAGACCTCTCTCACTACAATGACACACCTCTCTCACTATAATGACAGACCTCTCTCACTACAATGACAGACCTCTCTCACTATAATGACAGATCTCTCTCAGTATAATGACAGACCTCTCTCACTCCATTGACAGACCTCTCTCACTACAATGACAGACCTCTCTCACTATAATAACAGACCTCTCTCGCTACATTGACGGATCTCTCTCAACACAATGACAGACCTCTCTCACTATAATGGCAGACCTCTCTCACTATAATGACAGACCTCTCTCACTATAATGACAGACCTCTCTCACTATAATGACAGACCTCTCTCACTATAATGACAGACCTCTCTCACTATAATGACAGACCTCTCTCACTATAATGACAGACCTCTCTAAACCACAATGACAGACCCCTCTCACTATAATGATAGACGTCTCTCACTACAATGACAGACCTCTCTTACTATAATGACAGACCTTTCTCACTACAATGACAGACCTCTAACACTACAATAACAGATCTCTCTTACTATAATGACAAACCTCTCTCACTACAATGACAGATCTCTCTCACTACAATGACAGACCTCTCTCACTACAATGACATACCTCTCTTACTATAATGACAGACCTCTCTCACTATAATGACAGACATCTGTCACTACAATGACAGACCTCTCTCACTACAATGACAGACCTCTCTCACTACAATGACATTCCTCTCTCACTATAATGACAGACCTCTCTCACTACAATGACAGACCTGTCTCAATACAATGACAGACCTCTCTCACTACAATGATAGACCTCTCTCACTATAATGACAGATCTCTCAGTATAATGACAGACCTCTCTCACTATAATGACAGACCTCTCTCACTATAATGACAAACCTCTCTCACTATAATGATTGATCTCTCTCACTATAATGACAGACCTCTCTCACTATAATGACAGACCTCTCTCACTATAATGACAGACCTCTTTCACTATAATGACAGATCTCTCTCACTATAATGACAGATCTCTCTCGCAATAATGACAGACCTCTCTCACTGTAATGACAGATCTATCTCACTATAATGACAGACCTCTGTCACTATAATGACAAATCTCTCTCACTATAATAACATATCTAACTCACTATAATGACAGACCTCTCTCACAATAATGACAGATCTCTCTCTCTCTATAATGACAGACCTCTCTCACTATAATGACAGACCTCTCTCACTATAATGACAGATCTCTCTCACTATAATGGCAGACCTCTCTCACTATAATGACAGACCTCTCTCACTATAATGACAGACCTCTCTCACTATAATGACAGATCTCTCTCACTATAAT
Organism: Cherax quadricarinatus; assembly: GCF_038502225.1. NCBI lineage: Eukaryota > Metazoa > Arthropoda > Malacostraca > Decapoda > Parastacidae > Cherax > Cherax quadricarinatus. Next base: position 2,624,330 of record NC_091314.1, on the reverse strand, counting down.
GACAGATCTCTCTCACTATAATGACAGATCTCTCTCACAATAATGACAGACCTCTCTCACTATAATGACAGATGTATCTCACTATAATGACAGACCTCTCTCACTATGACAGATCTCTCTCACTATAATGACAGATCTATCTCACTATAATGACAGATCTCTCTCACTATAATGACAGATCTCTCTCACTATAATGACAGACCTCATTAGTTATTATGACAGATCTATCTCACTATAATGACAGACCTGTGTCACTATAATGACAGATCTATCTCACTGTAATGACAGACCTCTCTCACTATAATGACAGATCTATCTCACTATAATGACAGATCTCTCTCACAATAATGACAGACCTCTCTCACTATAATGACAGATCTATCTCACTATAATGACAGACCTCTCTCACTATGACAGATCTCTCTCACTATAATGACAGATCTATCTCACTATAATGACAGATCTCTCTCACTATAATGACAGATCTCTCTCACTATAATGACAGACCTCATTAGTTATTATGACAGATCTATCTCACTATAATGACAGACCTCTGTCACTATAATGACAGATCTATCTCACTATAATGACAGATCTCTCTCACTATAATGACAGATCTATCTCACTATAATGACAGACCTCTCTCACTATAATGACAGATCTATCTCACTATAATGACAGATCTCTCTCACTATAATGACAGACCTCTTTCTCTATAATGACAGATTTATCTCACTATAATGACAGACCTCTCTCACTATGATGACAGTCCTCCCTCACTATAATGACAGATCTATCTCACTATAATGACAGACCTCTCTCACTATAATGACAGATCTCTCTCTCACTATAATGACAGACCTCTCTCACTATAATGACAGATCTCTCTCACTATAATGACAGACCTCTTTAACTATAATGACAGATCTCTCTCACTATAATGACAGACCTCTCTCATTATAATGACAGACCTCTCTCACTATAATGACAGACCTCTCTCACTATAATGGCAGACCTCTCTCACAATAATGACAGACATCTCTCACTATAATGGCAGACCTCTCTCACAATAATGACATACCTCTCTCACTATAATGACAGATGTCTCTCACTATAATGACAGATCTCTCTCACTATAATGACAGATCTCTCTCACTATAATGACAGACCTCTCTCACTATAATGACAGACCTCTCTCACTATAATGACAGACCTCTGTCACTATAATGACAGATCTCTCTCACTATAATGAAAGACCTCTCTCACTATAATGACAGATCTCTCTCACTATAATGACAGACCTCTCTCACTATAATGACAGATCTCTCTCACTATAATGACAGATCTCTCTCACTAATGACAGATATCTCTCACTATAATGACAGATCTCTCTCCTTATAATGACAGACCTCTCTCACTATAATGACAGACCTCTCTCACTATAATGAGAGACCTCTCTCTCTAAAATGACAGACCTCTCTCACTATAATGACAGACCTTTCTCCCTATAATGACAGACCTCTCTCACTACATTGACAGATCTCTCTCAACACAATGACAGACCTCTCTCACTATAATGACTGATCTCTCTCACTATAATGACAGACCTCTCTCACTATAATGACAGACCTCTCTCACTATAATGACAGACCTCTCTCACTATAATGACAGATCTCTCTCACTATAATGACAGATCTCTCTCGCAATAATGACAGACCTCTCTCACTATAATGACAGATCTCTCTCCTTATAATGACAGACCTCTCTCACTATAATGACAGACCTCTCTCACTATAATGAGAGACCTCTCTCTCTAAAATGACAGACCTCTCTCACTATAATGACAGACCTTTCTCACTATAATGACAGACCTCTCTCACTACATTGACAGATCTCTCTCAACACAATGACAGACCTCTCTCACTATAATGACAGATCTCTCTCACTACAATGACAGACCTCTCTTACTATAATGACAGACCTCTCTCACTACAATGACAGACCTCTCTCACTACAATGACATACCTCTCTCACTATAATGACAGACCTCTCTCACTATAATGACAAACCTCTCTCACTATAATGACAGACCTCTCTCACTGCAATGACAGACCTCTCTCATTACAATGACAGACCTCTCTCACTACAATGACAGACCTCTCTCACTATAATGACGGATCTCTTTCACTATAATGACAGACCTCTCTCATTATAATGACAGACTTCTCTGACTATAATGACAGACATCTCTCACTATAATGACAGATCTCTCTCACTATAATGACAGATCTCTCTCACTATAATGACAGCCCTCTCTCTCTATAATGACAGACCTCTCTCACTATAATGACAGACCTCTCTCACTATAATGACAGATCTCTCTCACTATAATGACATCTCTCTCACTATAATGACAGACTTCTCTGACTATAATGACAGATCTCTCTCACTAATGACAGATGTCTCTCACTATAATGACAGATCTCTCTCACTATAATGACAGACCTCTCTCACTATAATGACAGATCTCTCTCACTATAATGACATCTCTCTCACTATAATGACAGATCTCTCTCACTATAATGACAGACCTCTCTCACTATAATGACGGACCTCTCTCACTATAATGACAGATCTCTCTCACTATAATGACAGATCTCTCTCACTAATGACAGATGTCTCTCACTATAATGACAGATCTCTCTCACTATAATGACAAACGTCTCTCACTATAATGACAGACCTCTCTCACTATAATGACAGATCTCCCTCACTATAATGACAGATCTCTCTCACTATAATGACAGACCTCTCTCACTATAATGACAGATCTCTCTCACTATAATGACAGATCTCTCTCACTATAATGACAGATCTCTCTCACTATAATGACAGATCTCTCTCACTATAATGACAGATCTCTCTCACTATAATGACAGATCTCTCTCACTATAATGACAGATCTCTCTCACTATAATGACAGATCTCTCTCACTATAATGACAGATCTCTCTCACTATAATGACAGATCTCTCTCACTATAATGACAGATCTCTCTCACTATAATGACAGATCTCTCTCACTATAATGACAGATCTCTCTCACTATAATGACAGACCTCTCTCACTATAATGACAGATCTCTCTCACTATAATGACAGATCTCTCTCACTATAATGACAGACCTCTCTCACTATAATGACATCTCTCTCACTATAATGACAGATCTCTCTCACTATAATGACAGATCTCTCTCACTATAATGACAGATCTCTCTCACTATAATGACAGATCTCTCTCACTATAATGACAGATCTCTCTCACTATAATGACAGATCTCTCTCACTATAATGACAGACCTATCTCTCTATAATGACAGACATCTCTTACTATAATAACAGACCTCTCTCACTATAATGACAGATCTCTCTCACTATAATGACAAATCTCTCTCACTATAATGACAGATCTCTCTCACTATAATGACAGATCTCTCTCACTATAATGACAGATCTCTCTCAATATAATGACAGATCTCTCTCACTATAATGACAGATCTCTCTCACTATAATGACAGATCTTTCTCACTATAATGACAGATCTCTCTCAATATAATGACAGATCTCTCTCACTATAATGACAGATCTCTCTCACTATAATGACAGATCTCTCTCACTATAATGACAGATCTCTCTCAATATAATGACAGATCTCTCTCACTATAATGACAGATCTCTCTCACTATAATGACAGACCTCTCTCACTATAATGACAGACCTCTCTCACTATAATGACAGATCTCTCTCACTATAATGACAGACCTCTCTCACTATAATGACAGATCTCTCTCACTATAATGACTGATCTCTCACTATAATGACAGGCCTCTCTCACTATAATGACAGGTCTCTCTCACTATAATGACAGATCTCTATCACTCTAATGACAGATCTCTCTCACTAATGACAGATCTCTCTCACTATAATGACAGATCTCTCTCACTATAATGACAGATCTCTTTCAGTATAATGACAGATCTCTCTCACTATAATGACATATCTCTCTCACTATAATGACAGACCTTTCTCTCTATAATGACAGACATCTCTCACTATAATGACAGATCTCTCTCACTATAATGACAGACCTTTCTCTCTATAATGACAGACATCTCTCACTATAATGACAGATCTCTCTCACTATAATGACAGACCTTTCTCTCTATAATGACAGACATCTCTCACTATAATGACAGATCTCTCTCACTATAATGACAGATCTCTTTCAGTATAATGACAGATCTCTCTCACTATAATGACAGATCTCTCTCACTATAATGACAGATCTCTCTCACTATAATGACAGACCTCTCTCACTATAATGACAGATCTCTCTCACTATAATGACAGATCTCTCTCACTATAATGACAGACCTCTCTCACTATAATGACAGATCTCTTTCAGTATAATGACAGATCTCTCTCACTATAATGACAGATCTCTCTCACTATAATGACAGACATCTCTCACTATAATGACAGACGTCTCTCACTATAATGACAGACATCTCTCACTATAATGACAGACATCTCTCACTATAATGACAGACATCTCTCACTATAATGACAGATCTCTCTCACTATAATGACAGACATCTCTCACTATAATGACAGACGTCTCTCACTATAATGACAGACATCTCTCACTATAATGACAGACGTCTCTCACTATAATGACAGACATCTCTCACTATAATGACAGACATTTCTCTCTATAATGACAGACATCTCTCACTATAATGACAGACATCTCTCACTATAATGTCAGACATCTCTCACTATAATGACAGACATCTCTCACTATAATGACAGACATCTCTCACTATAATGACAGACATCTCTCACTATAATGACAGACATCTCTCACTATAATGACAGACATCTCTCACTATAATGACAGACATCTCTCACTATAATGACAGACATCTCTCACTATAATGACAGACCTCTCTCACTATAATGACAGACATCTCTCACTATAATGACAGATCTCTCTCACTATAATGACAGATCTCTCTCACTATAATGACAGACCTCTCTCACTATAATGACAGACATCTCTCACTATAATGACAGTTCTCTCTCACTATAATGACAGACATCTCTCACTATAATGACAGATCTCTCTCACTATAATGACAGACATCTCTCACTATAATGACAGATCTCTCTCACTATAATGACAGACATCTCTCACTATAATGACAGATCTCTCTCACTATAATGACAGACCTCTCTCACTACAATGACAGACCTGTCTCAATACAATGACAGACCTCTCTCACTACAATGATAGACCTCTCTCACTATAATGACAGATCTCTCAGTATAATGACAGACCTCTCTCACTATAATGACAGACCTCTCTCACTATAATGACAAACCTCTCTCACTATAATGATTGATCTCTCTCACTATAATGACAGACCTCTCTCACTATAATGACAGACCTCTCTCACTATAATGACAGACCTCTCTCACTATAATGACAGATCTCTCTCACTATAATGACAGATCTCTCTCGCAATAATGACAGACCTCTCTCACTGTAATGACAGATCTATCTCACTATAATGACAGACCTCTGTCACTATAATGACAGACATCTCTCACTATAATGACAGACATCTCTCACTATAATGACAGACATCTCTCACTATAATGACAGACCTCTCTCACTATAATGACAGACCTCTCTCACTATAATGAGAGACCTCTCTCTCTAAAATGACAGACCTCTCTCACTATAATGACAGACCTTTCTCCCTATAATGACAGACCTCTCTCACTACATTGACAGATCTCTCTCAACACAATGACAGACCTCTCTCACTATAATGACTGATCTCTCTCACTATAATGACAGACCTCTCTCACTATAATGACAGACCTCTCTCACTATAATGACAGACCTCTCTCACTATAATGACAGATCTCTCTCACTATAATGACAGATCTCTCTCGCAATAATGACAGACCTCTCTCACTATAATGACAGATCTCTCTCCTTATAATGACAGACCTCTCTCACTATAATGACAGACCTCTCTCACTATAATGAGAGACCTCTCTCTCTAAAATGACAGACCTTTCTCACTATAATGACAGACCTTTCTCACTATAATGACAGACTTCTCTCACTACATTGACAGATCTCTCTCAACACAATGACAGACCTCTCTCACTATAATGACAGATCTCTCTCACTACAATGACAGACCTCTCTTACTATAATGACAGACCTCTCTCACTACAATGACAGACCTCTCTCACTACAATGACATACCTCTCTCACTATAATGACAGACCTCTCTCACTATAATGACAGACCTCTCTCACTATAATGACAGACCTCTCTCACTGCAATGACAGACCTCTCTCATTACAATGACAGACCTCTCTCACTACAATGACAGACCTCTCTCACTATAATGACGGATCTCTTTCACTATAATGACAGACCTCTCTCACTATAATGACAGACTTCTCTGACTATAATGACAGACATCTCTCACTATAATGACAGATCTCTCTCACTATAATGACAGATCTCTCTCACTATAATGACAGCCCTCTCTCTCTATAATGACAGACCTCTCGCACTATAATGACAGACCTCTCTCACTATAATGACAGATCTCTCTCACTATAATGACATCTCTCTCACTATAATGACAGATCTCTCTCACTATAATGACAGATCTCTCTCACTATAATGACAGACCTCTCTCACTATAATGACGGACCTCTCTCACTATAATGACAGATCTCTCTCACTATAATGACAGATCTCTCTCACTAATGACAGATGTCTCTCACTATAATGACAGATCTCTCTCACTATAATGACAAACGTCTCTCACTATAATGACAGACCTCTCTCACTATAATGACAGATCTCCCTCACTATAATGACAGATCTCTCTCACTATAATGACAGACCTCTCTCACTATAATGACAGATCTCTCTCACTATAATGACAGATCTCTCTCACTATAATGACAGATCTCTCTCACTATAATGACAGATCTCTCTCACTATAATGACAGATCTCTCTCACTATAATGACAGATCTCTCTCACTATAATGACAGATCTCTCTCACTATAATGACAGATCTCTCTCACTATAATGACAGATCTCTCTCACTATAATGACAGATCTCTCTCACTATAATGACAGATCTCTCTCACTATAATGACAGATCTCTCTCACTATAATGACAGACCTCTCTCACTATAATGACAGATCTCTCTCACTATAATGACAGATCTCTCTCACTATAATGACAGACCTCTCTCACTATAATGACATCTCTCTCACTATAATGACAGATCTCTCTCACTATAATGACAGATCTCTCTCACTATAATGACAGATCTCTCTCACTATAATGACAGATCTCTCTCACTATAATGACAGATCTCTCTCACTATAATGACAGATCTCTCTCACTATAATGACAGACCTATCTCTCTATAATGACAGACATCTCTTTCTATAATAACAGACCTCTCTCACTATAATGACAGATCTCTCTCACTATAATGACAAATCTCTCTCACTATAAAGACAGATCTCTCTCACTATAATGACAGATCTCTCTCACTATAATGACAGATCTCTCTCAATATAATGACAGATCTCTCTCACTATAATGACAGATCTCTCTCACTATAATGACAGATCTTTCTCACTATAATGACAGATCTCTCTCAATATAATGACAGATCTCTCTCACTATAATGACAGATCTCTCTCACCATAATGACAGATCTCTCTCACTATAATGACAGATCTCTCTCACTATAATGACAGACCTCTCTCACTTTAATGACAGACCTCTCTCACTATAATGACAGATCTCTCTCACTATAATGACAGACCTCTCTCACTATAATGACAGATCTCTCTCACTATAATGACTGATCGCTCACTATAATGACAGGCCTCTCTCACTATAATGACAGGTCTCTCTCACTATAATGACAGATCTCTATCACTCTAATGACAGATCTCTCTCACTAATGACAGATCTCTCTCACTATAATGACAGATCTCTCTCACTATAATGACAGATCTCTTTCAGTATAATGACAGATCTCTCTCACTATAATGACATATCTCTCTCACTATAATGACAGACCTTTCTCTCTATAATGACAGACATCTCTCACTATAATGACAGATCTCTCTCACTATAATGACAGACCTTTCTCTCTATAATGACAGACATCTCTCACTATAATGACAGATCTCTCTCACTATAATGACAGACCTTTCTCTCTATAATGACAGACATCTCTCACTATAATGACAGATCTCTCTCACTATAATGACAGATCTCTTTCAGTATAATGACAGATCTCTCTCACTATAATGACAGATCTCTCTCACTATAATGACAGATCTCTCTCACTATAATGACAGACCTCTCTCACTATAATGACAGATCTCTCTCACTATAATGACAGATCTCTCTCACTATAATGACAGACCTCTCTCACTATAATGACAGATCTCTTTCAGTATAATGACAGATCTCTCTCACTATAATGACAGATCTCTCTCACTATAATGACAGACATCTCTCACTATAATGACAGACGTCTCTCACTATAATGACAGACATCTCTCACTATAATGACAGACATCTCTCACTATAATGACAGACATCTCTCACCATAATGACAGATCTCTCTCACTATAATGACAGACATCTCTCACTATAATGACAGACGTCTCTCATTATAATGACAGACATCTCTCACTATAATGACAGACGTCTCTCACTATAATGACAGACATCTCTCACTATAATGACAGACATTTCTCTCTATAATGACAGACATCTCTCACTATAATGACAGACATCTCTCACTATAATGTCAGACATCTCTCACTATAATGACAGACATCTCTCACTATAATGACAGACATCTCTCACTATAATGACAGACATCTCTCACTATAATGACAGACATCTCTCACTATAATGACAGACATCTCTCACTATAATGACAGACATCTCTCACTATAATGACAGACATCTCTCACTATAATGACAGACCTCTCTCACTATAATGACAGACATCTCTCACTATAATGACAGATCTCTCTCACTATAATGACAGATCTCTCTCACTATAAAGACAGACCTCTCTCACTATAATGACAGACATCTCTCACTATAATGACAGTTCTCTCTCACTATAATGACAGACATCTCTCACTATAATGACAGATCTCTCTCACTATAATGACAGACATCTCTCACTATAATGACAGATCTCTCTCACTATAATGACAGACATCTCTCACTATAATGACAGATCTCTCTCACTATAATGACAGACCTCTCTCACTACAATGACAGACCTGTCTCAATACAATGACAGACCTCTCTCACTACAATGATAGACCTCTCTCACTATAATGACAGATCTCTCAGTATAATGACAGACCTCTCTCACTATAATGACAGACCTCTCTCACTATAATGACAAACCTCTCTCACTATAATGATTGATCTCTCTCACTATAATGACAGACCTCTCTCACTATAATGACAGACCTCTCTCACTATAATGACAGACCTCTCTCACTATAATGACAGATCTCTCTCACTATAATGACAGATCTCTCTCGCAATAATGACAGACCTCTCTCACTGTAATGACAGATCTATCTCACTATAATGACAGACCTCTGTCACTATAATGACAAATCTCTCTCACTATAATAACATATCTAACTCACTATAATGACAGACCTCTCTCACAATAATGACAGATCTCTCTCTCTCTATAATGACAGACCTCTCTCACTATAATGACAGACCTCTCTCACTATAATGACAGATCTCTCTCACTATAATGGCAGACCTCTCTCACTATAATGACAGACCTCTCTCACTATAATGACAGACCTCTCTCACTATAATGACAGATCTCTCTCACTATAATGACAGATCTCTCTCACTATAATGACAGATCTCTCTCACAATAATGACAGACCTCTCTCACTATAATGACAGATGTATCTCACTATAATGACAGACCTCTCTCACTATGACAGATCTCTCTCATTATAATGACAGATCTATCTCACTATAATGACAGATCTCTCTCACTATAATGACAGATCTCTCTCACTATAATGACAGACCTCATTAGTTATTATGACAGATCTATCTCACTATAATGACAGACCTGTGTCACTATAATGACAGATCTATCTCACTGTAATGACAGACCTCTCTCACTATAATGACAGATCTATCTCACTATAATGACAGATCTCTCTCACAATAATGACAGACCTCTCTCACTATAATGACAGATCTATCTCACTATAATGACAGACCTCTCTCACTATGACAGATCTCTCTCACTATAATGACAGATCTATCTCACTATAATGACAGATCTCTCTCACTATAATGACAGATCTCTCTCACTATAATGACAGACCTCATTAGTTATTATGACAGATCTATCTCACTATAATGACAGACCTCTGTCACTATAATGACAGATCTATCTCACTATAATGACAGATCTCTCTCACTATAATGACAGACCTATCTCACTATAATGACAGACCTCTCTCACTATAATGACAGATCTATCTCACTATAATGACAGATCTCTCTCACTATAATGACAGACCTCTTTCTCTATAATGACAGATTTATCTCACTATAATGACAGACCTCTCTCACTATGATGACAGTCCTCCCTCACTATAATGACAGATCTATCTCACTATAATGACAGACCTCTCTCACTATAATGACAGATCTCTCTCTCACTATAATGACAGACCTCTCTCACTATAATGACAGATCTCTCTCACTATAATGACAGACCTCTTTAACTATAATGACAGATCTCTCTCACTATAATGACAGACCTCTCTCATTATAATGACAGACCTCTCTCACTATAATGACAGACCTCTCTCACTATAATGGCAGACCTCTCTCACAATAATGACAGACATCTCTCACTATAATGGCAGACCTCTCTCACAATAATGACATACCTCTCTCACTATAATGACAGATGTCTCTCACTATAATGACAGATCTCTCTCACTATAATGACAGATCTCTCTCACTATAATGACAGACCTCTCTCACTATAATGACAGACCTCTCTCACTATAATGACAGACCTCTGTCACTATAATGACAGATCTCTCTCACTATAATGAAAGACCTCTCTCACTATAATGACAGATCTCTCTCACTATAATGTCAGACCTCTCTCACTATAATGACAGATCTCTCTCACTATAATGACAGATCTCTCTCACTAATGACAGATATCTCTCACTATAATGACAGATCTCTCTCCTTATAATGACAGACCTCTCTCACTATAATGACAGACCTCTCTCACTATAATGAGAGACCTCTCTCTCTAAAATGACAGACCTCTCTCACTATAATGACAGACCTTTCTCCCTATAATGACAGACCTCTCTCACTACATTGACAGATCTCTCTCAACACAATGGCAGACCTCTCTCACTATAATGACTGATCTCTCTCACTATAATGACAGACCTCTCTCACTATAATGACAGACCTCTCTCACTATAATGACAGACCTCTCTCACTATAATGACAGATCTCTCTCACTATAATGACAGATCTCTCTCGCAATAATGACAGACCTCTCTCACTATAATGACAGATCTCTCTCCTTATAATGACAGACCTCTCTCACTATAATGACAGACCTCTCTCACTATAATGAGAGACCTCTCTCTCTAAAATGACAGACCTCTCTCACTATAATGACAGACCTTTCTCACTATAATGACAGACCTCTCTCACTACATTGACAGATCTCTCTCAACACAATGACAGACCTCTCTCACTATAATGACAGATCTCTCTCACTACAATGACAGACCTCTCTTACTATAATGACAGACCTCTCTCACTACAATGACAGACCTCTCTCACTACAATGACATACCTCTCTCACTATAATGACAGACCTCTCTCACTATAATGACAGACCTCTCTCACTATAATGACAGACCTCTCTCACTGCAATGACAGACCTCTCTCATTACAATGACAGACCTCTCTCACTACAATGACAGACCTCTCTCACTATAATGACGGATCTCTTTCACTATAATGACAGACCTCTCTCACTATAATGACAGACTTCTCTGACTATAATGACAGACATCTCTCACTATAATGACAGATCTCTCTCACTATAATGACAGATCTCTCTCACTATAATGACAGCCCTCTCTCACTATAATGACAGACCTCTCTCACTATAATGACAGACCTCTCTCACTATAATGACAGATCTCTCTCACTATAATGACATCTCTCTCACTATAATGACAGATCTCTCTCACTATAATGACAGATCTCTCTCACTATAATGACAGACCTCTCTCACTATAATGACGGACCTCTCTCACTATAATGACAGATCTCTCTCACTATAATGACAGATCTCTCTCACTAATGACAGATGTCTCTCACTATAATGACAGATCTCTCTCACTATAATGACAAACGTCTCTCACTATAATGACAGACCTCTCTCACTATAATGACAGATCTCCCTCACTATAATGACAGATCTCTCTCACTATAATGACAGACCTCTCTCACTATAATGACAGATCTCTCTCACTATAATGACAGATCTCTCTCACTATAATGACAGATCTCTCTCACTATAATGACAGATCTCTCTCACTATAATGACAGATCTCTCTCACTATAATGACAGATCTCTCTCACTATAATGACAGATCTCTCTCACTATAATGACAGATCTCTCTCACTATAATGACAGATCTCTCTCACTATAATGACAGATCTCTCTCACTATAATGACAGATCTCTCTCACTATAATGACAGATCTCTCTCACTATAATGACAGACCTCTCTCACTATAATGACAGATCTCTCTCACTATAATGACAGATCTCTCTCACTATAATGACAGACCTCTCTCACTATAATGACATCTCTCTCACTATAATGACAGATCTCTCTCACTAAAATGACAGATCTCTCTCACTATAATGACAGATCTCTCTCACTATAATGACAGATCTCTCTCACTATAATGACAGATCTCTCTCACTATAATGACAGATCTCTCTCACTATAATGACAGACCTATCTCTCTATAATGACAGACATCTCTTACTATAATAACAGACCTCTCTCACTATAATGACAGATCTCTCTCACTATAATGACAAATCTCTCTCACTATAATGACAGATCTCTCTCACTATAATGACAGATCTCTCTCACTATAATGACAGATCTCTCTCAATATAATGACAGATCTCTCTCACTATAATGACAGATCTCTCTCACTATAATGACAGATCTTTCTCACTATAATGACAGATCTCTCTCAATATAATGACAGATCTCTCTCACTATAATGACAGATCTCTCTCACTATAATGACAGATCTCTCTCACTATAATGACAGATCTCTCTCAATATAATGACAGATCTCTCTCACTATAATGACAGATCTCTCTCACTATAATGACAGACCTCTCTCACTATAATGACAGACCTCTCTCACTATAATGACAGATCTCTCTCACTATAATGACAGACCTCTCTCACTATAATGACAGATCTCTCTCACTATAATGACTGATCTCTCACTATAATGACAGGCCTCTCTCACTATAATGACAGGTCTCTCTCACTATAATGACAGATCTCTATCACTCTAATGACAGATCTCTCTCACTAATGACAGATCTCTCTCACTATAATGACTTATCTCTCTCACTATAATGACAGATCTCTTTCAGTATAATGACAGATCTCTCTCACTATAATGACATATCTCTCTCACTATAATGACAGACCTTTCTCTCTATAATGACAGACATCTCTCACTATAATGACAGATCTCTCTCACTATAATGACAGACCTTTCTCTCTATAATGACAGACATCTCTCACTATAATGACAGATCTCTCTCACTATAATGACAGACCTTTCTCTCTATAATGACAGACATCTCTCACTATAATGACAGATCTCTCTCACTATAATGACAGATCTCTTTCAGTATAATGACAGATCTCTCTCACTATAATGACAGATCTCTCTCACTATAATGACAGATCTCTCTCACTATAATGACAGACCTCTCTCACTATAATGACAGATCTCTCTCACTATAATGACAGATCTCTCTCACTATAATGACAGACCTCTCTCACTATAATGACAGATCTCTTTCAGTATAATGACAGATCTCTCTCACTATAATGACAGATCTCTCTCACTATAATGACAGACATCTCTCACTATAATGACAGACGTCTCTCACTATAATGACAGACATCTCTCACTATAATGACAGACATCTCTCACTATAATGACAGACATCTCTCACTATAATGACAGATCTCTCTCACTATAATGACAGACATCTCTCACTATAATGACAGACGTCTCTCACTATAATGACAGACATCTCTCACTATAATTACAGACGTCTCTCACTATAATGACAGACATCTCTCACTATAATGACAGACATTTCTCTCTATAATGACAGACATCTCTCACTATAATGACAGACATCTCTCACTATAATGTCAGACATCTCTCACTATAATGACAGACATCTCTCACTATAATGACAGACATCTCTCACTATAATGACAGACATCTCTCACTATAATGACAGACATCTCTCACTATAATGACAGACATCTCTCACTATAATGACAGACATCTCTCACTATAATGACAGACATCTCTCACTATAATGACAGACCTCTCTCACTATAATGACAGACATCTCTCACTATAATGACAGATCTCTCTCACTATAATGACAGATCTCTCTCACTATAATGACAGACCTCTCTCACTATAATGACAGACATCTCTCACTATAATGACAGTTCTCTCTCACTATAATGACAGACATCTCTCACTATAATGACAGATCTCTCTCACTATAATGACAGACATCTCTCACTATAATGACAGATCTCTCTCACTATAATGACAGACATCTCTCACTATAATGACAGATCTCTCTCACTATAATGACAGACATCTCTCACTATAATGACAGACATCTCTCACTATAATGACAGACATCTCTCACTATAATGACAGACATCTCTCACTATAATGACAGACATCTCTCACTATAATGACAGACATCTCTCACTATAATGACAGACATCTCTCACTATAATGACAGACATCTCTCACTATAATGACAGACATCTCTCACTATAATGACAGACCTCTCTCACTATAATGACAGACATCTCTCACTATAATGACAGACATCTCTCACTATAATGACAGACATCTCTCACTATAATGACAGATCTCTCTCACTATAATGACAGACATCTCTCACTATAATGACAGATCTCTCTCACTATAATGACAGACATCTCTCACTATAATGACAGATGTCTCTCACTATAATGACAGACATCTCTCACTATAATGACAGATCTCTCTCACTATAATGACAGACACCTCTCACTATAATGACAGATCTCTCTCACTATAATGACAGACATCTCTCACTATAATGACAGACATCTCTCACTATAATGACAGACATCTCTCACTATAATGACAGACATCTCTCACTATAATGACAGACATCTCTCACTATAATGACAGACATCTCTCACTATAATGACAGACATCTCTCACTATAATGACAGACATCTCTCACTATAATGACAGACATCTCTCACTATAATGACAGACCTCTCTCACTATAATGACAGACATCTCTCACTATAATGACAGACATCTCTCACTATAATGACAGACATCTCTCACTATAATGACAGATCTCTCTCACTATAATGACAGACATCTCTCACTATAATGACAGATCTCTCTCACTATAATGACAGACATCTCTCACTATAATGACAGACATCTCTCACTATAATGACAGACATCTCTCACTATAATGACAGACATCTCTCACTATAATGACAGACATCTCTCACTATAATGACAGACATCTCTCACTATAATGACAGACCTCTCTCACTATAATGACAGACATCTCTCACTATAATGACAGATCTCTCTCACTATAATGACAGACATCTCTCACTATAATGACAGATCTCTCTCACTATAATGACAGACATCTCTCACTATAATGACAGACATCTCTCACTATAATGACAGACATCTCTCACTATAATGACAGACATCTCTCACTATAATGACAGACATCTCTCACTATAATGACAGACATCTCTCACTATAATGACAGACATCTCTCACTATAATGACAGACATCTCTCACTATAATGACAGACATCTCTCACTATAATGACAGACATCTCTCACTATAATGACAGACATCTCTCACTATAATGACAGACATCTCTCACTATAATGACAGACATCTCTCACTATAATGACAGACATCTCTCACTATAATGACAGACATCTCTCACTATAATGACAGATCTCTCTCACTATAATGACAGACATCTCTCACTATAATGACAGATCTCTCTCACTATAATGACAGACATCTCTCACTATAATGACAGATCTCTCTCACTATAATGACAGACATCTCTCACTATAATGACAGATCTCTCTCACTATAATGACAGACATCTCTCACTATAATGACAGACATCTCTCACTATAATGACAGACATCTCTCACTATAATGACAGACATCTCTCACTATAATGACAGACATCTCTCACTATAATGACAGACATCTCTCACTATAATGACAGACATCTCTCACTATAATGACAGACATCTCTCACTATAATGACAGACATCTCTCACTATAATGACAGACCTCTCTCACTATAATGACAGACATCTCTCACTATAATGACAGACATCTCTCACTATAATGACAGACATCTCTCACTATAATGACAGATCTCTCTCACTATAATGACAGACATCTCTCACTATAATGACAGATCTCTCTCACTATAATGACAGACATCTCTCACTATAATGACAGACATCTCTCACTATAATGACAGACATCTCTCACTATAATGACAGACATCTCTCACTATAATGACAGACATCTCTCACTATAATGACAGACATCTCTCACTATAATGACAGACCTCTCTCACTATAATGACAGACATCTCTCACTATAATGACAGATCTCTCTCACTATAATGACAGACATCTCTCACTATAATGACAGATCTCTCTCACTATAATGACAGACATCTCTCACTATAATGACAGACATCTCTCACTATAATGACAGACATCTCTCACTATAATGACAGACATCTCTCACTATAATGACAGACATCTCTCACTATAATGACAGACATCTCTCACTATAATGACAGACATCTCTCACTATAATGACAGACATCTCTCACTATAATGACAGACATCTCTCACTATAATGACAGACATCTCTCACTATAATGACAGACATCTCTCACTATAATGACAGACATCTCTCACTATAATGACAGACATCTCTCACTATAATGACAGACATCTCTCACTATAATGACAGACATCTCTCACTATAATGACAGATCTCTCTCACTATAATGACAGACATCTCTCACTATAATGACAGATCTCTCTCACTATAATGACAGACATCTCTCACTATAATGACAGATCTCTCTCACTATAATGACAGACATCTCTCACTATAATGACAGATCTCTCTCACTATAATGACAGACATCTCTCACTATAATGACAGATCTCTCTCACTATAATGACAGACCTCTCTCACTATAATGACAGATCTCTCTCACTATAATGACAGATCTCTCTCACTATAATGACAGACCTCTCTCACTATAATGACATCTCTCTCACTATAATGACAGATCTCTCTCACTAAAATGACAGATCTCTCTCACTATAATGACAGATCTCTCTCACTATAATGACAGATCTCTCTCACTATAATGACAGATCTCTCTCACTATAATGACAGATCTCTCTCACTATAATGACAGACCTATCTCTCTATAATGACAGACATCTCTTACTATAATAACAGACCTCTCTCACTATAATGACAGATCTCTCTCACTATAATGACAAATCTCTCTCACTATAATGACAGATCTCTCTCACTATAATGACAGATCTCTCTCACTATAATGACAGATCTCTCTCAATATAATGACAGATCTCTCTCACTATAATGACAGATCTCTCTCACTATAATGACAGATCTTTCTCACTATAATGACAGATCTCTCTCAATATAATGACAGATCTCTCTCACTATAATGACAGATCTCTCTCACTATAATGACAGATCTCTCTCACTATAATGACAGATCTCTCTCAATATAATGACAGATCTCTCTCACTATAATGACAGATCTCTCTCACTATAATGACAGACCTCTCTCACTATAATGACAGACCTCTCTCACTATAATGACAGATCTCTCTCACTATAATGACAGACCTCTCTCACTATAATGACAGATCTCTCTCACTATAATGACTGATCTCTCACTATAATGACAGGCCTCTCTCACTATAATGACAGGTCTCTCTCACTATAATGACAGATCTCTATCACTCTAATGACAGATCTCTCTCACTAATGACAGATCTCTCTCACTATAATGACTTATCTCTCTCACTATAATGACAGATCTCTTTCAGTATAATGACAGATCTCTCTCACTATAATGACATATCTCTCTCACTATAATGACAGACCTTTCTCTCTATAATGACAGACATCTCTCACTATAATGACAGATCTCTCTCACTATAATGACAGACCTTTCTCTCTATAATGACAGACATCTCTCACTATAATGACAGATCTCTCTCACTATAATGACAGACCTTTCTCTCTATAATGACAGACATCTCTCACTATAATGACAGATCTCTCTCACTATAATGACAGATCTCTTTCAGTATAATGACAGATCTCTCTCACTATAATGACAGATCTCTCTCACTATAATGACAGATCTCTCTCACTATAATGACAGACCTCTCTCACTATAATGACAGATCTCTCTCACTATAATGACAGATCTCTCTCACTATAATGACAGACCTCTCTCACTATAATGACAGATCTCTTTCAGTATAATGACAGATCTCTCTCACTATAATGACAGATCTCTCTCACTATAATGACAGACATCTCTCACTATAATGACAGACGTCTCTCACTATAATGACAGACATCTCTCACTATAATGACAGACATCTCTCACTATAATGACAGACATCTCTCACTATAATGACAGATCTCTCTCACTATAATGACAGACATCTCTCACTATAATGACAGACGTCTCTCACTATAATGACAGACATCTCTCACTATAATTACAGACGTCTCTCACTATAATGACAGACATCTCTCACTATAATGACAGACATTTCTCTCTATAATGACAGACATCTCTCACTATAATGACAGACATCTCTCACTATAATGTCAGACATCTCTCACTATAATGACAGACATCTCTCACTATAATGACAGACATCTCTCACTATAATGACAGACATCTCTCACTATAATGACAGACATCTCTCACTATAATGACAGACATCTCTCACTATAATGACAGACATCTCTCACTATAATGACAGACATCTCTCACTATAATGACAGACCTCTCTCACTATAATGACAGACATCTCTCACTATAATGACAGATCTCTCTCACTATAATGACAGATCTCTCTCACTATAATGACAGACCTCTCTCACTATAATGACAGACATCTCTCACTATAATGACAGTTCTCTCTCACTATAATGACAGACATCTCTCACTATAATGACAGATCTCTCTCACTATAATGACAGACATCTCTCACTATAATGACAGATCTCTCTCACTATAATGACAGACATCTCTCACTATAATGACAGATCTCTCTCACTATAATGACAGACATCTCTCACTATAATGACAGACATCTCTCACTATAATGACAGACATCTCTCACTATAATGACAGACATCTCTCACTATAATGACAGACATCTCTCACTATAATGACAGACATCTCTCACTATAATGACAGACATCTCTCACTATAATGACAGACATCTCTCACTATAATGACAGACATCTCTCACTATAATGACAGACCTCTCTCACTATAATGACAGACATCTCTCACTATAATGACAGACATCTCTCACTATAATGACAGACATCTCTCACTATAATGACAGATCTCTCTCACTATAATGACAGACATCTCTCACTATAATGACAGATCTCTCTCACTATAATGACAGACATCTCTCACTATAATGACAGATGTCTCTCACTATAATGACAGACATCTCTCACTATAATGACAGATCTCTCTCACTATAATGACAGACACCTCTCACTATAATGACAGATCTCTCTCACTATAATGACAGACATCTCTCACTATAATGACAGACATCTCTCACTATAATGACAGACATCTCTCACTATAATGACAGACATCTCTCACTATAATGACAGACATCTCTCACTATAATGACAGACATCTCTCACTATAATGACAGACATCTCTCACTATAATGACAGACATCTCTCACTATAATGACAGACATCTCTCACTATAATGACAGACCTCTCTCACTATAATGACAGACATCTCTCACTATAATGACAGACATCTCTCACTATAATGACAGACATCTCTCACTATAATGACAGATCTCTCTCACTATAATGACAGACATCTCTCACTATAATGACAGATCTCTCTCACTATAATGACAGACATCTCTCACTATAATGACAGACATCTCTCACTATAATGACAGACATCTCTCACTATAATGACAGACATCTCTCACTATAATGACAGACATCTCTCACTATAATGACAGACATCTCTCACTATAATGACAGACCTCTCTCACTATAATGACAGACATCTCTCACTATAATGACAGATCTCTCTCACTATAATGACAGACATCTCTCACTATAATGACAGATCTCTCTCACTATAATGACAGACATCTCTCACTATAATGACAGACATCTCTCACTATAATGACAGACATCTCTCACTATAATGACAGACATCTCTCACTATAATGACAGACATCTCTCACTATAATGACAGACATCTCTCACTATAATGACAGACATCTCTCACTATAATGACAGACATCTCTCACTATAATGACAGACATCTCTCACTATAATGACAGACATCTCTCACTATAATGACAGACATCTCTCACTATAATGACAGACATCTCTCACTATAATGACAGACATCTCTCACTATAATGACAGACATCTCTCACTATAATGTCAGACATCTCTCACTATAATGACAGATCTCTCACTATAATGACAGACATCTCTCACTATAATGACAGATCTCTCTCACTATAATGACAGACATCTCTCACTATAATGACAGATCTCTCTCACTATAATGACAGACATCTCTCACTATAATGACAGACATCTCTCACTATAATGACAGACATCTCTCACTATAATGACAGACATCTCTCACTATAATGACAGACATCTCTCACTATAATGACAGACATCTCTCACTATAATGACAGACATCTCTCACTATAATGACAGATCTCTCTCACTATAATGACAGACATCTCTCACTATAATGACAGACATCTCTCACTATAATGACAGACATCTCTCACTATAATGACAGACCTCTCTCACTATAATGACAGACATCTCTCACTATAATGACAGACATCTCTCACTATAATGACAGACATCTCTCACTATAATGACAGACATCTCTCACTATAATGACAGACATCTCTCGCTATAATGACAGATGACAGACATCTCTCACTATAATGACAGACATCTCTCACTATAATGACAGACATCTCTCACTATAATGACAGACATCTCTCACTATAATGACAGACATCTCTCACTATAATGACAGACATCTCTCACTATAATGACAGACATCTCTCACTATAATGACAGATCTCTCTCACTATAATGACAGACATCTCTCACTATAATGACAGATCTCTCTCACTATAATGACAGACATCTCTCACTATAATGACAGACATCTCTCACTATAATGACAGACATCTCTCACTATAATGACAGACATCTCTCACTATAATGACAGACATCTCTCACTATAATGACAGACATCTCTCACTATAATGACAGATCTCTCTCACTATAATGACAGACATCTCTCACTATAATGACAGATCTCTCTCACTATAATGACAGACATCTCTCACTATAATGACAGACATCTCTCACTATAATGACAGACATCTCTCACTATAATGACAGACATCTCTCACTATAATGACAGACATCTCTCACTATAATGACAGACATCTCTCACTATAATGACAGACATCTCTCACTATAATGACAGACATCTCTCACTATAATGACAGACATCTCTCACTATAATGACAGACATCTCTCACTATAATGACAGACATCTCTCACTATAATGACAGACATCTCTCACTATAATGACAGACATCTCTCACTATAATGACAGACATCTCTCACTATAATGACAGACATCTCTCACTATAATGACAGATCATC
Source organism: Cherax quadricarinatus (assembly GCF_038502225.1). Classification (NCBI taxonomy): domain Eukaryota; kingdom Metazoa; phylum Arthropoda; class Malacostraca; order Decapoda; family Parastacidae; genus Cherax; species Cherax quadricarinatus. The sequence goes on along the minus strand of NC_091314.1, from coordinate 2,601,664 downwards.
TCTCACTATAATGACAGACATCTCTCACTATAATGACAGATCTCTCTCACTATAATGACAGACATCTCTCACTATAATGACAGATCTCTCTCACTATAATGACAGACATCTCTCACTATAATGACAGATCTCTCTCACTATAATGACAGACATCTCTCACTATAATGACAGATCTCTCTCACTATAATCTCTCTCACTATAATGACAGACATCTCTCACTATAATGACAGATCATCTCTCACTATAATGACAGACATCTCTCACTATAATGACAGATCTCTCTCACTATAATGACAGACATCTCTCACTATAATGACAGACATCTCTCACTATAATGACAGACATCTCTCACTATAATGACAGACATCTCTCACTATAATGACAGACATCTCTCACTATAATGACAGACATCTCTCACTATAATGACAGACATCTCTCACTATAATGACAGACATCTCTCACTATAATGACAGACATCTCTCACTATAATGACAGACATCTCTCACTATAATGACTCTCTCTCTATAATGACAGACATCTCTCACTATAATGACAGATCTCTCTCACTATAATGACAGACATCTCTCACTATAATGACAGACATCTCTCACTATAATGACAGACATCTCTCACTATAATGACAGATCTCTCTCACTATAATGACAGACATCTCTCACTATAATGACAGACATCTCTCACTATAATGACAGACATCTCTCACTATAATGACAGACATCTCTCACTATAATGACAGACATCTCTCACTATAATGACAGACATCTCTCACTATAATGACAGACATCTCTCACTATAATGACAGACATCTCTCACTATAATGACAGACATCTCTCACTATAATGACAGACATCTCTCACTATAATGACAGACATCTCTCACTATAATGACAGACATCTCTCACTATAATGACAGACATCTCTCACTATAATGACAGACATCTCTCACTATAATGACAGACATCTCTCACTATAATGACAGACATCTCTCACTATAATGACAGACATCTCTCACTATAATGACAGACATCTCTCACTATAATGACAGACATCTCTCACTATAATGACAGACATCTCTCACTATAATGACAGACATCTCTCACTATAATGACAGACATCTCTCACTATAATGACAGACATCTCTCACTATAATGACAGACATCTCTCACTATAATGACAGACATCTCTCACTATAATGACAGACATCTCTCACTATAATGACAGACATCTCTCACTATAATGACAGACATCTCTCACTATAATGACAGACATCTCTCACTATAATGACAGACATCTCTCACTATAATGACAGACATCTCTCACTATAATGACAGACATCTCTCACTATAATGACAGACATCTCTCACTATAATGACAGACATCTCTCACTATAATGACAGACATCTCTCACTATAATGACAGACATCTCTCACTATAATGACAGACATCTCTCACTATAATGACAGACATCTCTCACTATAATGACAGACATCTCTCACTATAATGACAGACATCTCTCACTATAATGACAGACATCTCTCACTATAATGACAGACATCTCTCACTATAATGACAGACATCTCTCACTATAATGACAGACATCTCTCACTATAATGACAGACATCTCTCACTATAATGACAGACATCTCTCACTATAATGACAGACATCTCTCACTATAATGACAGACATCTCTCACTATAATGACAGATCTCTCTCACTATAATGACAGACATCTCTCACTATAATGACAGACATCTCTCACTATAATGACAGACATCTCTCACTATAATGACAGACATCTCTCACTATAATGACAGACATCTCTCACTATAATGACAGACATCTCTCACTATAATGACAGATCTCTCTCACTATAATGACAGACATCTCTCACTATAATGACAGATCTCTCTCACTATAATGACAGACATCTCTCACTATAATGACAGATCTCTCTCACTATAATGACAGACATCTCTCACTATAATGACAGACATCTCTCACTATAATGACAGATCTCTCTCACTATAATGACAGACATCTCTCACTATAATGACAGACATCTCTCACTATAATGACAGATCTCTCTCACTATAATGACAGACATCTCTCACTATAATGACAGACATCTCTCACTATAATTACAGACATCTCTCACTATAATGACAGATCTCTCTCACTATAATGACAGATCTCTCTCACTATAATGACAGACATCTCTCACTATAATGACAGATCTCTCTCACTATAATGACAGACATCTCTCACTATAATGACAGACCTCTCTCACTATAATGACAGACATCTCTCACTATAATGACAGACCTCTCTCACTATAGTGACAGACCTCTCTCACTATAATGACAGACATCTCTCACTATAATGACAGACATCTCTCACTATAATGACAGACATCTCTCACTATAATGACAGATCAACTTTACCTTCAGGACTTAAACGACAGGAATATTTTATATAATGAACTTTATAATTACGGAGAAGGGACGCCCAAACTCATGGGACGCCTTCACTCATGGGACGCCTACACTCATGTGACACCTGCACTCATGGAAGACGCCAACTCATGGGGGACGCCCACACTCGTGGGACGCCCTCATTCATGGGACGCCTTCACTCATGGGGACGCCCATACTCATGGGACGCCTACACTCATGGGGGATGCCCACTCATGGGGACGGCCACACATGGGGGACGCACACACACTCATGGGATCCCCACACACTCATGGGATCCCCACACACTCATGGGATCCCCACACACTCATGGGATCCCCACACACTCATGGGACCCCCACACACTCATGGGACCCCCACACACTCATGGGACCCCCACACACTCATGGGACCCCCACACACTCATGGGATCCCCACACACTCATGGGACCCCCACACACTCATGGGACCCCCACACACTCATGGGACCCCCACACACTCATGGGATCCCCACACACTCATGGGATCCCCACACACTCATGGGACCCCCACACACTCATGGGACCCCCACACACTCATGGGATCCCCACACACTCATGGGACCCCCACACATTCATTGGACCCCCACACACTCATGGGACCCCCACATACTCATGGGACCCCCACACACTCATGGGACCCCCACACACTCATGGGGACCCCCACACACTCATGGGACCCCCACACACTCATGGGATCCCCACACACTCATGGGATCCCCACACATTCATGGGACCCCCACACACTCATGGGACCCCCACACACTCATGGGGACCCCCACACACTCATGGGACCCCCACACACTCATGGCACCCCCACACACTCAAGGGAGACGCTCCTCAGATGAGTCAGCAGTGTCACCCACCAGCCTAGACCTGACTCACCCATCACACACACAGTGGCTGCAGCGCCCAAGACCTAGAAAAAAAAAATCTACTCCCCAAAAAAGACACTTACATAAGTATAAAACCTGTTATTATTATTATTATTATTATTATTATTATTATTATTATTATTATTATTATTATTATTATTATTATTATTATTATTATTAAAGAGATTTGCATACTAATACTAAGTTAGATAATGATGAGTTCTGAGGGCGTGTTCTCCCCCCCCCCCCTCCTTCTAGAAGGAGTGGAGCAGCAGCAGGAGCAGCAGCAGGAGCAGCAGCAGGAGCAGCAGCAGGAACAACAGCAGGAGCAGACTACACCTATCAACCTGAGGAAGGCCACGAGGAAGGCTATGAAGCTGCAGATTACAGCCTGCAGGAGGAGGTGGGTCTGTGAGGTCTGTTGTAGTGGTCTGTGAGGTCTGCTGTAGTGGTCTGTGATGTCTGTTGTAGTGGTCTCTGGTGCCTGTTGTAGTGGGCTGTGAGGTCTGCTTTAGTGGTCTGTGATATCTGTTGTAGTGGTCTCTGGTGCCTGTTGTAGTGGTCTGTGAGGTCTGCTGTAGTGGTCTGTGATGTCTGTTGTAGTGGTCTCTGGTGCCTGTTGTAGTGGTCTGTGAGGTCTGCTGTAGTGATCTATGATGTCTGTTGTAGTGGTCTCTGGTGCCTGTTGTAGTGGGCTGTGAGGTCTGTTGTAGTGGTCTCTGGTGCCTGTTGTAGTGGTCTGTGAGGTCTGCTGTAGTGGTCTGTGGTGTGTTTTCAGTAGAAGATAAGTGAGACGCAGGTACAACACCTGGGTAGCTTTAGGGCTGAAGAGTTTCACTCTTCCAGAAAGCTTCTGCAGTCGAATACAGAGGTGATTTTTATTCTGGGGGCAGTGGAAGAAATGTGGAGGTAACTTTATGGTGTTCAGTCCCTTAGTCGTGAAAAATGGTGTTCACTCTCATAGTCGTGATAAATGGTGTTCAGTCCCTTAGCCTTGATAAAGGGTGTTTAATAACTAAGCCGAGGGGGCTGAACACCTTCTATTTAGACTAAACTAAAGAAAAATAACTCCACTTCCTTGGATCAAGGGCCCCCTCACCGGCAGCATCAAGGCACGCCGCCCCCCCCTTCCCTCCTTAACTCTCTAACCTGCTCTCTCAAGAGGCGACGAAGAGAATAGAAAAATAGGAAATTGAGAAGTTCTGACTGGTTGAGTCGGGGCTGCTGGAGCATGATCCTGACAGCCAATAAGAAGTGGACTCTTTTTATCGAAGAGAGAGAGAGAGAGAGAGAGAGAGAGAGAGAGAGAGAGAGAGAGAGAGAGAGAGAGAGAGAGAGAGAGAGAGAGAGAGAGAGAGAGAGAGAGAGAGAGAGAGAAACTGACTCTTTAACTGGACAGGAATATGTCCTCGCAATAGTGAGGACAACACACAGGCTACACAACAGAGGTTTAGAAAGATGACGTTTCGCTCCCTGCAGAGTTTTATCATGTTATGATCTGATCAAAATGGGAGATAGAACCTTTGCTTCAAATTACAGGCCAGTCAGCCAAACTTCAGTTGCTGGCAAAGTTGATGGACTCAGTAATTTCTGAGGCATTGCCATGTCGCCCTGAAAGATATTTTATGAATAAATCTCAGCATGTTTTGTTTTTTTCTGTGTGGGTTATTTCTGTAAACTATTGAGATATAACAATTAATATTACAAGTGAATCTGGTCTACCTCCAGCAAGGGTCGGCGTTCCCCTGGTAGAACATACAGCAGGCCTACTGGCCCAAACTAGGCACGCCCTTCTCTAAACCAACCATACCTAACCACCCATTTGACCGGCCTTTACCCAAAGATTCCAATGAATTAAGTTCAATACTTTAACTACTAACCAAATTTTTATACATGTCATCTCACCCTCCAAAATTCCCCAGCCTCCCCACTGAACCATCCTTCCCCAAAGAGAGCATCCTGCTCTCCCTAAAGGGATCATTTGGTCCCACAAAACTCCTCTGCTCCCCACTAAATTCTTCCCGCTCCTACAGGAGGAAGTCTCGCCCCGTCAGACGGAGATCTACCGCTTCAACTCAACTATGCACCAGGAGGAAGGTCGGCGGGTGTTCACTTACTACTGGAGGGTGGCAGACGTGAACTACAAGATGAACAACTGGGGCAGACAGCGCTCACTGAGGTCACAGAGTTTCTACGTCTTCCAGGGAGGCTACAGGATGTACATCAGGATCTATCCCAACCATAATGGAGAGAATGTTTATGTTCACGTGGGACTTACTGAGGGTAAGATAAGCAGATGTGTATATATACATATATAAATATATATATATATATATATATATATATATATATATATATATATAGAGAGAGAGAGAGAGAGAGAGAGAGAGAGAGAGAGAGAGAGAGAGAGAGAGAGAGAGAGAGAGAGAGAGAGAGAGAGAGAGAGAGAGAGAGAGCAGGTGCTGGAGACAGACATTCCACTGAAGCTCTGTCATCTGCACTCACCACCTACCAGCTCTAACCTAAATATACTCGAAAAGCTGTACTCGTCTGTACTTTGCTGTGTAACCACCTGTCTCTCAAATCAGCCATAACACAATAATATCGATAGCCTTTCCTCGAATATCACATCTACCATCATCTGCCCCAGACTGATAAACCCTCCCGAGTATTCTAGCCCACTCAGTACTTTCCTCATGGCCTATTACAACCTAGGATTTCAAAGGCCTGTTATCCCAGGTGTAATGGGAGCAAAAGAAACACAGCAGAAAAAGTTTAGACTTATATTATCCTTCACCAATTTAGAACAGCAATATGTACACTATGTACAGTAATAAGTATAGTGCACGTCACGGTAAGCAAGGCAGAAATAGAAGCCACAAGATAGCAGACCGTGCTCAACCAGCTCTAGAATGGGAATGACAAGGGCAGACAGGAGAGCGGTACCCACATAACCTCTGCGATTGCCAATCCCACCTTCTTATTGGCTAGAACCTGGTCACTAGTTGAACGACGGGGCCCCATCACCAACTCTTAGCAACCTGGTTCGCTGGTTGGGGGAGATAGCCTGTAAATGAGGGTGTGTCCATGCGCCGAATAAAGGTTACGTACTCTTTGCATGCCACATGGCCAAACAGTAACAAGAGTCTCACTTTCGGTCTTTCCGCTAATATTTTTTCATACTATAAAACCATTTGTGTGTGTGTGTGTGTGTGTGTGTGTAATTTACACATTCCTCATTCTCTGCATAACACTCATGTCCCATATAGCTAGCCGGTATGATATCTGTACTGCCTCCAGCCTCCAGCCTCCAGCCTCCAGCCTCCAGCCTCCAGCCTCCAGCCTCCAGCCTCCAGCCTCCAGCCTCCAGCCTCCAGCCTCCTCGTCCTCCTCCTCGCTGTCACGATCGTACCTCTTCCTCACTACTCTGCTTTAAGAGACGAGCCTATTAACGCTTCCGCTCGTCCCTGGACCATTGTCAAGTCCCAAGTGAGGGGGTTCCATGGTGAAGTCTTCCAGCCACAGTATTGTGGGTGGTTAGTCTTCACTCTGCTCTAATATGCTGGATGAGAAGTTTTACGCTAGGTGAAACATAGCTTAATAAAACTCTACACAGACTGAAACATGACTTGATTAAGAACATGAGAGAGAAGGAACACTGTAACAGGCCTACTGACCCATGCGGAGCAGGTCCATGTCCCCCCCATCCGGATTAGACCAATGACCCACCCAGCCTGGTCACCTCCACTCAAGGATGGGGCACTGCACCAGACCCAGCAGCACAAACTAGTCAGGTCCAACTCACACCCACCCACACCCTCTCATGTATTTATCTAACCTATTTTTAAAACTACACAACGTTTTAGCCTCAATAACGGTACTTGGGAGTTTGTTCCACTCATCCACAACTCTATTACCAAACCAGTGCTTTCCTATATCCTTCCTGAATCTGAATTTTTCCAACTTGAAACCATTGCTGTGAGTCCTGTCTTGGCTGGAAATTTTCAGCACGCTATTTACATCCCCTTTATTAATTCCTGTTTTCCATTTATACACTTCAATCATATCCACCCTAATTCTACGCTTTTCTAGAGAGTGCAGATTCAGGGCCTCAGTCTATCCTCATAGGGAAGATTTCTGATACATGGGATCAACTTTGTCATCCTCCTTTGTACGTTTTCCAGAACATTTATATCCATTCTGTAATACGGTGACCAGAACTGAGCAGCATAGTCTAAATGAGGCCTAACCAAGGATATATAGAGTTGAAGAACAACCTGAGGACTTCTATTATTTATACCTCTAGATATGAAGCCAAGGATTCTGTTAGCTTTATTGTGAACACTTATGCACTGTTGTTTTGGTTTCAGATTACTGCTAACCAGAACTCCTAAATCTACATTATTTAGTTTATATGTGGCATGGTTATTTAACTGTCCAACATTTAGAACTTTGTGATGAATGGTTTGAAAAACCGACAAGTTGAAGATTGAGACACTTATGCAGCATATGGGAATCTTTATTCAGGAAACGTTTCGCCACACAGTGGCTTCATCAGTCCAATACAAAGAGGAAGGCATAAGGAGAGGAGGAGAATGAGGTAATCAGTCCCTCAACCTGGAGTCGATGTGTTCAGTCCATCAATCTTGTAGAATGTACAGCATAGGGCCGTAGACATGGCTTATATACTGTAGTGAGGTGAGGTGAAGCAGGCGGAGGCGGGGTCATAGTGGTACCATCCACTAGTCGAAGTAGGTCTTCGTCCAAAGGTTGAACAAGTGTTGAAGAATTCTTTGTAACAGGATCATGGGATCTTGTTACAAAGAATTCTTCTGATAATGTCAGCTATAACTGATTCTAATAACTTGCCCACTATAAATGTCAGGCTTATTGGACGGTAATTTGAAGGAGTGCACTTATCCCCTGATTTGAATATAGGAACCTCATTAGCCATTTTCCACAAATCTGGCACAACACCGGTAAGGATGGACGCATTGAATACACTCGTTAATGGCTGACTAAGCTCCATCTTGCATTCCTTAAGTACCCTGGAAAACAGCTCATCGGGTCCCGGGGACTTATTTTGCTTCAGTTTGTCTATCTGTTTAATAACCATGTCCCTCGTGACAGTAATATTAGTTAACTTAAATTCATCAGGAACTAAATAATTGTTAATTACTGGAATCTCATTTACATCTTCCTGTGTAAAAACTGAAAAAATAGTCATTAAATAAGGAACACATTTCCAGTTCGTTATCCGTCAGCTGTCCATTCCCAATTTTCAGAGGTCCTACTTTTTCCTTCACCTTCGTCCTATACACTTGAAAGAACCCCTTTGGATTAGTCTTTGATTCATTAGCAACTCTAATTTCATAGTCACGTTTAGCCTTTCTAATCCCCTTTTTTACTTCTCTTTTAAGCTGAACATATTGGTCAGTAAGGTTAACCTCTCCTCTTCTGATGCGCCTATAAATTCCCCTTTTCTCCCCTAATAGATGCTTTAACCTACTGTTAACCCATTTGGGATCGTTATTATTAGACCTAATTTCTCTCTGGGGAATGTATATACTCTGGGCACTGTGTACATTATTAAGAAAACAATCATAAAAGCAGATCCCTTCATATTCATAAGTATGATTATCGTCAATAAAATCATTAGCTAGATAACCCCAATCAAGATTAGACAGATGTTCCCTAAGTCCATTATAATCGGCAGAACGAAAATCAGGGATTTATACTGTATTATCATTATTCTTGCATTGCCAGTTAATGCTAAAAGTGATGGTTTTGTGATCACTTGCGCCAAGCTCTTCAGTGATCTCCAGATTATTCACGAGTGTTTCCTTATTTGACAAGACTAGGTCTAGCAAATTATTACCCCTGGTAGGCTCTGTTATGCTCTGCTTCAGAAAACAGTCCTGAACTGTTTCCATAAAGTCACTGGACTCTAGATTACCTGTCAAAGAATTCCAGTCAATTTGACTAAAGTTAAAGTCCCCTACTATGACTATGTTATTGTGTCTAGAAGCCCTAACAATTTCGTCCCAAAGAAGTCTCCCTCTATCGTGATCCAAGCCTGGATGTCGGTATATTACACCTAGAATTAGTTTTTCTTGACCCTCTACGAACTCTACCCAAACAGATTCTGTTACTGCTCCATCTATTTTTATACCTGTTTTTATGCAACAATTAATATTTTCTGGAACATATAATGCAACTCCTCCCCCCTTCCCATTAGATCTATCCACATTGAACAACTTAAATCCCTGAATATTACACTCAGCAGTCATATCCCGACTCTTTAAATCATACCAAGTTTCAGTTAATGCAATGATATCAAAGTTCCCAGCACATGCTACCAAACGTAGTTCATTAATTTTATTTCTTGCACTTCGACTGTTAGCATAAAATACCATCATACGTTTTTTCTTCTGCACATTTTTCCTATTGATCTTTGTTTTTACACAATTTCTGAAATTATCATTACCCAGAGTTACTCCATGACAGTTACTATTAAGATTCTTAATATCAGAGCATAAGTCAATATATCCATACTCATTATTTATCATTTCTAAACCCATACCTCTAACTAATCCTAATTTAAAGTCCTAACAACCCCCTCAACTGAGTTAGCAAGAAAACCGACACCTGCCCTGGATAAGTGAACCCCATCCCTGGCATACATGTCATTTCGGCCATAGAAGTTGTCCCACTTGTCAATGAATGGTACTGCATTATCCTTACAGTGTTTATCCAGCCAACAATTAATACCAATTGCTCTGGACAACCATTCATTACCAACACCTCTTCTTGGCAAAATGCCACATATAACAGGGCGCCCCCCCTTCTTCCTAATTATGTCTATAGCTGTCCTGAACTTTCTAACTAAATCCTCACTTCTATGCTTGCCTACATCATTGCCTCCAACACTGAGGCAAATAATAGGATTGATCCCATTACCGTTCATGATCTTGTCAAGCTGCCTAACAATGTCCTCCATCCCAGCCCCAGGAAAGCAAACCCTCTGTCTCCTACTCCTGTCCTTCAAGCAGAATGCCCTATCCCCAGCAACAAGAATATTCTTACCTTCCTTGTTGTCGTTCATCGTGACGATCCCAGTAGTCGACTCACATTCGTCGGGTAGCACCGAGAATGCGTTGGAGGTTTCCACAAGAGTTTCTACAGCAGTCTCTTTCTTCTTCATCGTTTCTGGCTTTCCATTCGTCTTCTTGATCGTCAACTTCGTCCCCTGCTGTCCAGCCACTGACCACGATCCCTTCTTGACCTGAGGACTCGAAACAGGAGGACTACTACGAATCCTCTTGTTCTCCTCGGTCAATCGCCGTATCTCCATCTTCGCTACCCTCAATTCTTCCTTAAGCTGCTGGTAAAGTTGCTCGATGGAGGGCATCTTGGTTCAGTCCACGGGAGCACACAAGACACTTCTTCACAGAGTTAAGTACAGGTCACCATTGACCCCTGAGGAACACCGCTTGTGACGTGCCCCCATTTTGATTTCTCCCCATTTATGCAAACTCTCTGCTGCCTATTTGTCAGCCATGCCTCTACCCAGGAAAAAATTTTTCCTCCTATTCCGTGTGCCTTAAGTTTCCTCAATAGCCTCTGATGTGGAACTCTATCGAAAGCCTTACTGAAGTCCATATACACAATATCATATTCATTACCATGATCTACCTCCTCAAACACCTTAGTGAAAAAAGTTAGTAAATTCGTAAGACAGGAATGCCCCTTTGTAAGCTCTACACAGAGTGAAACATGGCTTGATAAAGCTCTACACTGAGTAAAACATAATAAAGCTCTACACAGATCAAAGCCTAACTTGATAAAGCTCTACATAGAGTGGAACATGACTTGACAAAGCTCTTCAACTTGTGTCTTCTAATTTATTCTGAGTTTATCTTTTTTTTTTCTGTTGCCAAACTTAGTTTCTCTGTTTTTTTTTTTGTTTGTCTAATGAGCAACTTGAGTTGCATTTTCTGCTTCAAGTGGCAAATTTCTATCTTCACTTGGATGCTGTCAAGTTCTCGCAACTTAGTCTGGTACGTCAAGTCTCTGAGTGATGCTAAGTCTTTTTCAACTTAAGTTAACAAGTTTCCGATTCACTTTCATTCACTGCTTTCATAGACCTTCATTCACGTACTTTCCTTCACGTACCTTCCTTCACGTACCTTCATTCACGTACCTTCCCTCACACACCTTCCTTCACGTACCTTCCTTCTCTTATCTGCTCACTCTGCCGTCTGGCCCTTCATTAAGCTCCGCTAATTATGCTCATTAAACTCCTGTAATTAGCCAAATGACTTCAGCCATGCAGTGTGAACGTTCAACATCTTACGGTGCTTCTGATCAGTAGCAAGTGAACGTTCATTTGCACGGTAATTACCGGCTGTTCTTACACTGATGCTCGATAATGAGGTCGTTCAAGTGCAGCGAGGGCACGAACACGTTGAACAAGAGCTGCAAGATGCCATTGTACTCTGCAACATTGTACTAAGTGTGACTGGCATTGTAGGGTTTCTGAAGCTAAAACCTTGGGTAGCTTCAGATTTAGGTTAGATAAATACTTGAGTGACAGGGGTTGGATTCGAGTGGGAATTGTTAATAGGGTTATCAAGGCTTATTTCTTAGGTGATATTGATTTTGGGTTGGGCAAATATTACCGTTAGTGGGTTTGGGTTTGAGAAGGACCTGCCTTGCATGGGCCAGTAGGCCTGCTGCAGTGTCCCTCTATTCTTATGTTCCCTCCTTGAAGGGTGTCTTGATGCTGGTGAAGGGATCTTGATTTGAGGAATTAGAACTGATTTTCACTTCCATTTCCCATGTGCTGTAGCAGGAGTAATAGTGGTGGTGGCAGTGGTGGTAGTAGTGGAAGTAGTAGTAGTGGTGGTAGTGGTGGAAGTGGTGATAGTAATAGTAATAGTAGTGATGATAGTAGTAGCAGCAGTGGTAGTAGTAGTAGTAATAGTAGTAGTGGTAGTGATGATAATAGTAATAGCAGTGGTAGTAGTAGTAGTAGTGGTAGTAGTAGCAGTAGTGGTAGTGATGATAGTAGTAATAGCAGTGGTAGTAGTAGTAGTAGTAGTAGTAGTAGTAGTAGTAGTAGTAGTAGTAGTTGTAGTAGTAGTAACATACTGCAGCATGCGGAATGAGATACTTGTTTAGCTAGCCAGTGGATTCTTCAGTCCAATACAGTGAAGAACGGTGAAAGATGAGGAGAATATGTCTGAGGTTATCAGTCCCTCAGCCTGGAGTCGATGTGTTCTGTCCATCAATCAGTCTTGAAAAATAGTACTTTCCTTAAGACTGATGTACTGAACACATCAATTCCCCTCCTTCTCTCTTCAGTCAACCATTCCCTCTTTCTCGCTTCCTCCAGGAGACTACGACTCTTCCCTGGACTGGCCCTTCCGCCTAAAACACAGGATCAACATCCTGGATCACGGGTTCCCGGCCGAAGACCTGACCAGCCGCGTCTGGGACCCGACTGAGCTGTGTTCAGGGTGGAACTGGCGCCGACCAGGCTCCGGTGACAACTACGAGTGTGTGGGACTAGGCTTCTCCAAGGAGGTGCTACGCTCGCGGAACTACATCAAGAACGATGCTATCGTTATCAAACTCACAGTCTTTCTCAGTCCGTAAGTACACTGGCTTTTTTAGGAGCTTAGTCAACGCCCCCGTGGCCCGGTCTGTGACCAGGCTTCATGGTGGATCAGGGTTCTTTGTGATAGGTACACTGTGGGAACACACACACAGTGTACCTACTACTCCATGTGATAGGTATATTGTGGTGGCTAGAGCTCTCGGCGAGTGTTCGGGTTCGATTCCCGGCGAAGGTAGGAACATTGGACGTGTTTCCTTACACTGGTTGTCTATGTTCAACCATCAATAAAATGGGTACCTGGGTGTTAGTGGACTGGTGTGGGTCGCATCCTGGGACAAAACTGACCTAATTTGCCCGAAATACTCTGCGTAACAAGCAGCTTTCTATATAGTAGTATGTCAGTGATGTCAGCTATGGTCTGTATACCTTGTACATGTACTGGTAGTAAATGAAGATATTATTATTATTATTATTATTATTATTATTATTATTATTATTATTATTATTATTATTATTATTATTATTATTGTTGTTGTTGTTGTTGTTGTTGTTGTTGTTGTTGTTGTTGTTGTTGTTGTTGTTGTTGTTGAAATAATAATTTGGCCTACACACTACACAATCTTCATTATCTTCTTCCTCAGAGCGTAAGAAGGAGAGACACCAGGACAGCAAGAAAAGGAACAACGGGGGAAAAATACGCGAGAGAAAATACGAAAGGAAGCGGAAGAAACAACGTTAAAAAGAGAAAAAATACGAAAATGAGTAATCAGAAAGGGGGGATTAACGTCACTAATACGTTTAGAGACGTTATCAAGCTTCCTGTAATCCGCAGGACACCAAGAAAAGGAATGGTAGGGGAGAGAAGAAGGGAGAGAGAAAAGGATAAATAGAAGAGGTGAAGGAGGGGGGAAAAAAGAATTGGGGAACGGAGCAAAACGAAGAGGAGTAGGAGGGAAGAAATGGAGAATATAAGGAGAAGGAGATGGAAAGGATGGAATATGTACACCATGGATTGTACAGCCATGACAGCAAGATAGTGTACACCAAGACAACAAGATAGTGTACACCAAGACAGCAAGATAGTGTACACCAAGACAGCAAGATAGTGTACACCAAGACAGCAAGATAGTGTACACCAAGACAGCAAGATAGTGTACACCAAGACAGCAAGATAGTGTACACCAAGACAGCAAGATAGTGTACACCAAGACAGCAAGATAGTGTACACCAAGACAGCAAGATAGTGTACACCAAGACAGCAAGATAGTGTACACCATGACAGCAAGATAGTGAACACCAAGACAGCAAGATAGTGTACACCAAGACAGTAAGATAGTGTACACCAAGACAGCAAGATAGTGTACACCAAGACAGCAAGATAGTGTACACCAAGACAGCAAGATAGTGTACACCAAGACAGCAAGATAGTGTACACCAAAACAGCAAGATAGTGTACACCATGACAGCAAGATAGTGTACACCAAGACAGCAAGATAGTGTACACCAAGACAGCAAGATAGTGTACACCAAGACAGCAAGATAGTGTACACCATGACAGCAAGATAGTGTACACCAAGACAGCAAGATAGTGTACACCATGACAGCAAGATAGTGTACACCAAGACAGCAAGATAGTGTACACCAAGACAGCAAGATAGTGTACACCAAGACAGCAAGATAGTGTACACCAAGACAGCAAGATAGTGTACACCAAGACAGCAAGATAGTGTGCACCAAGACAGCAAGATAGTGTACACCAAGACAGCAAGATAGTGTACACCAAGACAGCAAGATAGTGTACACCAAGACAGCAAGATAGTGTACACCAAGACAGCAAGATAGTGTACACCAAGACAGAAAGATAGTGTACACCAAGACAGCAAGATAGTGTACACCAAGACAGCAAGATAGTGTACACCAAGACAGCAAGATAGTGTACACCAAGACAGCAAGATAGTGTACACCAAGACAGCAAGATAGTGTACACCAAGACAGCAAGATAGTGTACACCAAGACAGCAAGATAGTGTACACAATGACAGCAAGATAGTGTACACCAAGACAGCAAGATAGTGTACACCATGACAGCAAGATAGTGTACACCAAGACAGCAAGATAGTGTACACCAAGACAGCAAGATAGTGTACACCAAGACAGCAAGATAGTGTACACCAAGACAGCAAGATAGTGTACACAAAGACAGCAAGATAGTGTACACAAAGACAGCAAGATAGTGTACACCAAGACAGCAAGATAGTGTACACCAAGACAGCAAGATAGTGTACACCAAGACAGCAAGATAGTGTACACCAAGACAGCAAGATAGTGTACACCAAGACAGCAAGATAGTGTACACCAAGACAGCAAGATAGTGTACACCAAGACAGCAAGATAGTGTACACCAAGACAGCAAGATAGTGCACACCAAGACAGCAAGATAGTGTACACCAAGACAGCAAAATAGTGTACACCAAGACAGCAAGATAGTGTACACCAAGACAGCAAGATAGGGTACACCAAGACACCAAGATAGTGTACACCAAGACACCAAGATAGTGTACACCAAGACAGCAAGATAGTGTACACCAAGACAGCAAGATAGGGTACACCAAGACAGCAAGATAGTGTACACCAAGACAGCAAGATAGTGTACACCAAGACAGCAAGATAGTGTACACCAAGACAGCAAGATAGGGTACACCAAGACAGCAAGATAGTGTACACCAAGACAGCAAGATAGTGTACACCAAGACAGCAAGATAGTGTACACCAAGACAGCAAGATAGGGTACACCAAGACAGCAAGATAGTGTACACCAAGACAGCAAGATAGTGTACACCAAGACAGCAAGATAGTGTACACCAAGACAGCAAGATAGTGTACACCATGACAGCAAGATAGTGTACACCAAGACAGCAAGATAGTGTACACCAAGACAGCAAGATAGTGTACACCAAGACAGCAAGATAGTGTACACCAAGACAGCAAGATAGTGTACACCAATCAGTAAACATGATCATCTCATTGTTCACATTTCTCCGTGGTTAAAAAGTTCAAATTTGATAAACAATTAAGTGATTGTGTTGGAGATTGTAGGTGTCCCATAGAGCCTTTTATTGTGTGCCATATATACGTTATTCCATACTGACTTTGTTCTGTTATTGATATATATTGTTAATGTTCTGTGTTCATTAATATATACATGCCCATATAAACATTATGTAAGTATATTTATCCTTTTTTATAAATTATATATATACATATATACATATATATATATATATATATATATATATATATATATATATATATATATATATATATATATATATATATATATATATATATATATATATATATATATATGGTATAAACCTTGGTAATAAATACCGACAAGTTGATTTAGAAAGACACGTAAGCAAACACTATAACATATTTATTAGAAAACGTTTCGGTCCTGGGACCTTGATCACTTCTGATCAAGGTCCCAGGACCGAAACGTTTTCTAATATATATATATATATATATATATATATATATATATATATATATATATATATATATATATATATATATATATATATATATATATATATATATATAATTCATATAGGGAAGTACCACCTCTATTGCTGGACTGGGGACCCTCATCCTCAGAGAAGACAATAAACGTACCTCAGGGAAAACTTAAGGTTCTCCCCGGAGCTGTTTGAATATTTTCTTCTCCTACCACCCCCTATATTTTATATTCTATGTGAACATTTATTAATAAACAGAATACATTTACAAAAAAACATATAAATATGAATACAATGGCACAATATATCAAAGATCATGAATTTCCTCCAGCTCTTCCGAGGCTGGACGCGAGCCAAGTATGCAGCATGCATTTTCCCTCTGGATGGCTACGCTGAGGCGCTGGAACATGAAAGTGGCTGCCCTTGGGTCCCAGGTGGTGTCGATGAATCTGGAACCCAATTCTTTAAGGAAACATATGGCATTTTTTCCCCATGATCCCAAGGTCTCTGATCCCACTGGGACAAATTGATACTGTTGGTTTATGTCCCTGTACTTGCTGATCTGTGGTCAGCAGCTCCTCCCTGTCGCCCAACACTGTGATGGATACAGGTGTCAGCCAGTGTGGACACACAGGATAGTCCCATGCTAAGAGCTTGCCATTCTTCCAAGGATAGATGGTGATCCCGTCCGGGCGGTTTGCTGGGTTGTGGGTATTGTTGGCTGCTAGTGATCAGGGCTCCCTCTAGGCTGGGCATCCAGCTGTAGCAAGGGTTCTCTTAATGATGTCATTGACCTCATTGTGTCTTGCATGCCAGCCCTTGTTTTTGGAACAGTTAAGACCATGTAGACCGTATTGGTCTGCTTGCGCTTCACTGCAAATACACGTATATTCTGTGTGAATTGGGGCAGCAAGGCGCAGAGCCACTGCAATACCGAGGGTCTTAGGGTCGAGTCGTATTCCCATTGCCGATATGAGAACTGTCTGGAGGAAGTCCCCGGAGTGAGGTGCACTCACAGCCTGGAGATGGGCAATCTCCCTATCTGATGTTGCAGCCCTGAGCATGTTGGCAAGCACCTTTTCAGCGATTGGGCCATCCCAGCTTGACTGTTTGTGAGCCAGTGCTGCACTAGGGTTTGGTGCTGGAGCAGCAAGAGTCTCCCATTCAGTGATGGCACTGGCATAGCTAGGGTCTTCTATTCCTGCTGAGTCACTGAGGGTATCAGGAAGAATTTGTCTTATCAACTCGTTTGATGCTATGGAAGAGGATAGGAAAGCTGGTAGAGCAATCTGGGAGGATCTGCGTACTCCTAGCCCCCCAAGCCTGACCGGAAGTGAGGCTTCCAACCACTGTCCATCTTCAAGGGAAAGATTCAATACACTCTCTAGCATGGTCTTAAGGAGAGAGTCATATTCCTTGAGTTTTGGACTGCTGAAGGCTGGGGAGCATCTTAGAAAGTAGGTAAGTTTTGGGACTGACAGGCACCTGGTGAGTAGGTAGAAGGCATCGTGTGTGTCAGTGTCTTTCATCCTGCTTTCTATCGTCCGTAGGTCTGAGACTTTTTTTTCTAGGATCAGATCGATGGCATTGGACCCAAGAGGAGCACCGAGGAGAGTGCTATTGGCTGGATCAATGGCTCGTGCTCCTGGTAAAACGGCGCTAATATTCTGGATCATCTGTTGATTGGTAGAACCTATTTCACATTTGGTGGGGTTTAAAGAGAGGCCCAGGCTTTCTCCCATGTCTTTAATTTTACTGATGTCCTCTAGGAGAGACTCTGTTGTGCCATCGTCCAGGAACCAGATATTGAGCGCGCTGGAGAGTGCTTCTGTGACTTCCTTGATGACCAAACAGAATAGAAAGGGGGCGAGAGGGTCCCCCTGTTGCACGCCCTCACATGAGTCAATTTCATGGTCCCCAAACAATAGCTTGGAAGTCACACTATAACACGATTCTATGAAGGGATAAACTGCTTGGAGAGCAGCATCCCTTCTGACTGAGTTGAAAGCGTTGGCAAAGTCCAATTTGACCAAGGCTTTTTCATCGGACATGTTTTTGATATATATTCGTGCTGCGTGGGCAGCTGCTTCACAGCCCTGTTGAACGCCGAAACCGAGCTGAGTTGGTTTCAGCATTGCAGCAGCCTCTTGACTCACCCTTCTTACTGCAGCCTTGGCGACTAGGCGCCGAAGGGTGTTGCCTACTGCAATGGACCTGATTCCGCCATCCTTTTTCCGGAGGGCACACAATGAGGCACCAAAGAAAAAGGGTCTGATGGCCTCTGGAACACTGCCAGCCAGGCACAGGTTGGAAAATTTGGTGAGTTCAGACAGCAGCCTCTCTGAAACTTCACCACGTGCTGGATTGAGTATTTGTTTTAAGTGTTGAGGCCTTAAACCGGTGAAACCTCCTGCTGAACCCTGTGGAAATGACATAGCAGCTTTATACACATCAGCATCCTGTAAGGTTAGATGTTCTTCGCCTGCTGCAATGTCAGGGAGGTCAATGTTGGTACTGGGAGCCCTGGGTGGATGTTTGTCCTTCAGAGCTTGCGCCGTGCTGACGTCCTTGGCAGCGATGGTATCCTCACTGGTTATAAGCCTCAGAGCTCCAATAGTATTACCCTCTTCTATTTTTTTGCTAATTTGGGCTCTGATTTTTAAGGCGTCGGGTGTCCTGTTGTTGGCATTTTCCCTGCGGGTGTTTGTAGCCCTAGGGGGGAGACGGACTAGGTTGTCATCCCTTGGGAATGCATTTATTGTCCTAATAACATGTGTTGCTAGTGACTTGTCCCTCCTTGGTGGGACAGCCAAACAGGCATTGCCAAAAAGCAGCAAGTTGTGTTAGGATCTGTTGTTTGAAGGAGCATCGTTGACTTTCTTCTGAAGGTCAGTGAATTTGCTAGCAGCTTGAGGGCGAGCTGCTTTGGGGATGTGTCAGAGTCCTGGTGGATGTTAATTTGATTGCAGATTTGAGGTCCTCTGTAGAGGTGAAGTCACGGTAGCTGTCAGCCCTATCTGCTGGGAAAGGCTGTTGGTTGTTCTCATTTGGAGCTCTCCTGGAGCCTAGAGATCCATTGTGTGCGCGGATGTTGCCAGTTGTGGGATTGAGTGCACAATCCCTGTAGCACACCCGGCAGATGCCTCGTGAACGACAGCTTTGGCTCTGTCGTGAAGATTCCTGGGAACCCGCGACTACTTGTAACATTGCTGATATCGTAGGGGTGGGAGGGCGCCAGCTGTGGGGTGACGGGTGAAGGACAGCATGGATGCATGGGGGATGAGGGTGGGGGAGTAGCGAGCGGCGGAACTTGTAATTGGTGGGGCACTAAACGGCAACACCCTTGGTCAGGAAGTCAGTAATCCTATATATATATAGTCTTCAGCCTTTCTGTATAATCTCGCACGTCGTGATCATGTCTCCCGCCATCCTTATCTGGTCCATTGGCTTAACTTTCAACTCCTGATTTATGGGTCTTTCTTCCAGTGCTCGCGTCCTTCACCTCCACGATAAATATCGTACATCACGACAGATTTTTTTATTTAAGGGTTATGTATATGGTTATGTGCGGGTTTTACACTGATACTCCGAACTCGAGGACTCTTCTGCCATCAGTGACCGGAGTCTCCTGGATGAGAGAGGGATGATGAGGAGCCAGCAAGGTTTTCAATATTAGAAATGTCTCTGTCTGTCTGTCTGTCTGTCTGTCTCTCTCTCTCTCTCTGTCTCTCTCTGTCTCTCTCTCTCTCCTCTTCCATGTCAGTGCCTCCCTTTCTTCCTAATATAAGCGCAATAACTCAAGAGCATTAATTAAAGCTTTTTTCAATTCTCAAATTATATATCTTATTGCCATAGCAACACACACTCACACACACACACAAACACACACACACACACACACACACACACACACACACACACACACACACACACACACACACACACACACACACACACACACACACACACACACACACACACACACACACCTAGCCAAGCACGTGAAGAAACTAGAGAAAGTGCAAAGGTTTGCAACAAGACTAGTCCCAGAGCTAAGAGGTATGTCCTACGAGGAGAGGTTAAGGGAAATCAACCTGACGACACTGGAGGACAGGAGAGATAGGGGGGACATGATAACGACATACAAAATACTGAGAGGAATTGACAAGGTGGACAAAGACAGGATGTTCCAGAGATTGGACACAGTAACAAGGGGACACAGTTGGAAGCTGAAGACACAGATGAATCACAGGGATGTTAGGAAGTATTTCTTCAGCCACAGAGTAGTCAGTAAGTGGAATAGTTTGGGAAGCGATGTAGTGGAGGCAGGATCCATACATAGCTTTAAGAAGAGGTATGATAAAGCTCACGGCTCAGGGAGAGTGACCTATGGCGATCAGTGAAGAGGCGGGGCCAGGAGCTCGGACTCGACCCCCGCAACCTCAACTAGGTGAGTACAACTAGGTGAGTACACACACACACACATACACACACACACACACACACACACACACACACACACACACACACACACACACACACACACACACACACACACACACACACACACACACACACACACACACACGCACACACACACACCTATTCTTAGGTTCTCCAGGTGCCCATGTGCTGCGGAAGTGATCAGGTTGATGTGCGGCGCAGGAGATGTGCTCGGTATTACACTCACCCCGAGCATATCTGAAGCGGACATCAATTAAATATCTGCTGCAGCATATGGGCGCCTGACAAACCCAAGTATAGGGCTTTAGCACATTAGTAAGGAATCGTTCAAGATTCAGTACACCGTGTACGTCAGGTTCATACTGGAGTACGCAGCACCAGTATGGAGTCTGGTTAAACACGTCAAGAAATTAGAGAAGGTGCAAAAGTTTGCAACAAGACTAGTCCCTGAATTGAGGAGGTCGTCCTACTAGGAGAGGGTAAGGGAACTCAACCTGACAACACTGGAGGACAGGAGAGATAGGGAGAGGGGACATGACAGCGACGTATAAAATATTGAGAGGAATTGACAAGGTGGGTAGGGAGAGGATGTTTCAGAGATGGGACACAGCAACAAGGAATCACAACTGGAAGTTGAAGACTCAGATGAGTCATAATGATGTTAGGAAGTATTTCTTCAGCCTTAGAGTTGTCAAGAAGCGGAACAATCTGGAGAGTGATGTAGTTGAGGCTGGATCCATACATAACTTTAAGAAGAGGTATGATAAAGCTCATGGAGCAGGGAGAGAGTGACTTAGTATCGACCAGTGATGAGGCGGAGCCAGGAGCTGTGAATCGACCCCTGCAACCACATATAGGTGAGTACACACAAGTAAGTTAGGTCTGGCAGCAACCAAAAATTATTCTCAACTGTCTCGACACAGATGGATGAGAACTGTGAGGTGACTGTGTGGTGGCTGTGTGGTGACTGTGTGGTGACTGTGTGGTGACTGTGTGGTGACTGTATGGTGACTGTGTGGTGACTGTGTGGTGACTGTGTGGTGACTGTGTGGTGACTGTGTGGTGACTGTGTGGTGACTGTATGGTGACTGTGTGGTGACTGTGGTGACTGCGTGGTGACTGTGTGGTGACTGTGTAGTGATTGTGGTGACTGTGGTGACTATGTGATGACTGTGTGGTGACTATGTGGTGACTGTGTGATGACTGTGTGGTGACTGTGTGGTGACTGTGTGGTGACTGTGTGGTGACTGTGTGGTGGCTGTGGTGACTGTGTGGTGATTATGGTGACTATGTGGTAACAATGTGGTGACTGTGTGGTGACTGTGTGGTGACTGTGTGATGCGTGTGTGGTGAGTGTGTGGTGACTGTGTGGCGACTGTGGTGATTGTGTGGTGACTGTGGTGGCTGTGTGGTGAATGTGTGGTGACTGTGTGGTGTCTGTGGTGAGTGTGTGGTGACTGTGTGGTGAGTGTGTGATGAGTGTGTGGTGAGTGTGTGGTGACTGTGTGGCGACTCTGGTGACTGTGGTGACTGTGGGGCTGTGTGGTGACTGTGCAGTGACTGTGTGGTGTCTGTGGTGACTGTGTGGTGACTGTGGTGACTGTGTGGTGACTGTATGGTGGCTGTGTGGTGACTGTGGTGACTGTGGTGACTGTGTGGTGACTGTGTGGCGACTGTGGCAACTGTGTAGTGACTGTGGGGCTGTGTGGTGACTGCGTGGTGATTGTGTTGTGACTGTACGGTGACTGTGGTATGTGGTGACTGTGTGGTGACTGTGGTAACTGTGGTGACTGTGTGGTATCTGTGGTGGCTGTGTGGTGACTGTGGTGACTGTGGTGACTGTGTGGTGACTGTGTGGTATCTGTGGTGGTTGTGTGGTGACTGTGGTGACTGTGGTGACTGTGTGGTGATTGTGTTGTGACTGTACGGTGACTGTGGTGTGTGGTGACTGTGTGGTGACTGTGGTAACTGTGGTGACTGTGTGGTATCTGTGGTGGCTGTGTGGTGACTGTGGTGACTGTGGTGACTGTGTGGTGACTGTGTGGTATCTGTGGTGGCTGTGTGGTGACTGTGGTGACTGTGGTGACTGTGGTGACTGTGTGGTGATTGTAGTTATACTGGCAGATTTATGATCACAGATTTATGCTCAGATTTATGTTCATTTTTTATATTTCAAGCATTAAGTTGTTGTTTACATGTGTACGGCTGAGCACACACACACACACACACACACACACACACACACACACACACACACACACACACACACACACACACTTTGAATGCATAGCAGAGTTACAAGTGGAATGGGTAACAGGAGTAGGATGGGAGAAACGAAACTACAAAAGGGGGGACTATGTAGGCATGAGGAACTTCCTGTAGGAGGCTCACTGGGTAAGAGAATTGGTAGGAAAATCAGTAAACGAAATGATGGACTACGTGACAGCAAAATGCAAGAAGGCAGAGGAAAGGTTTGTTCCCAAGGGCAATAGAAATAATGGGAAGACCAGAACGGGCCCCTGGTTTACCCGAAGGTGTTGGGAGGCAAAAACTAAGTGAGAATAGAAAAAGTACAGAAGGCAAAGGACCCAGGAAAATAAAGAGATTAGTCGAAGAGCCAGGAACGAGTATGCATAGATAAGGAGGGAGGCGCAGCGACAGTACGAAAACGACACAGCATCGAAAGTCAAGTCTGACTTGAAGCTGTTGTATAGCGACATCAGGAGGAAGACGACAGTCAAAGACCAGGTGATCAGGCTGAAGAAAGAAGGTGTGGAGCTCACAAGAAACGATCAAGAAGTATGTGAGGAGCTCAACATGAGATTTAAGGAAGTATTTACAGTGGAGACAGAACTACGGGAAGTCAAAATAGGGGGGATATACCAACAAGTGCTGGATGAAATACACACAACGGAGGAGGAGGTGAAGAAGCTGCTACGTGAACTCAATACCTCAAAAGCGGTGGGACCGGACAACGTTCGGTCCTACCATAAATAAATATAAATATATATATATATATATATATATATACATATATATATATATATATATATATATATATATATATATATATATATATATATATATATATATATATATATATATATGTCGTGCCGAATATGTAAAACTGGTCAATTAGCAAGAACTCATTTAAAATTAAGTCCTTTCTAAAATTTTCTCTTATACGTTTAAAGATATATTTTTTTCATTAATGTTAATGTAAAAAATTATAATTTTGCACCAAAAGAATCTTAGAAAACTTACCTAACCTTATTATAACAAGAACAATTTATTTTAGCCTAACCCAACTAAATATATTTTAGATTTGTTTACAATAATTTAATACTAAACAAACACAGTGAAATATATTTTTTTTCGTTAGGTTCAGAATGATTTTGGCGAAATTATTACATACACAAATTTTCACTTGTCCTATATGGCAAGATGAGCGTTGCTATTTAAGCCAAGATCGTAAGTTCTGCCTATTCGGCACGACATATATATATATATATATATATATATATATATATATATATATATATATATATATATATATATATATATATATATATATATATATATATATATATAAAGATGTGTATACCTGGAGGTGGGAGGTTTTCAGGGGTCAACGTCCCCTGCGGCCCGGTCCGTGACCAGGCCTTGCGGTCACGGATCTGCGATGATAACCGAAGGTGGATAATGAGAGAGAAATAGAGAAAGTGAGAAAGAAATAGAGAGAGAGAGAGAGAGAGAGAGAGAGAGAGAGAGAGAGAGACGCAGGTGTATGAAACATAACAGGGATTGATGTGTTTACGCCATGATGACGCGTTAAACCCATGTGGGTGGTTCAGCGCATTATTATTATTATTATTATTATTATTATTATTATTATTATTATTATTATTATTATTATTATTATTATTATTATTATTATTATTATTATTTTTATTATTATTATTATTATTATTATTATTATTATTATTATTATTTTTATTATTATTATTATTATTATTATTATTATTATTATTATTATTATTATTATTATTATTATTATTATTATTATTATTATTTTTATTATTATCATTATTATTACTACTACTACTATTATAATTAATAATCTATTAACATATTTACAAAAGGGCTAAAGCAAGTACGATAATAACTAGAAATACAAAGTGATGACAATAATGATGATAATGATAGCTATGATGAAGCAGATTAGTAAAAAAAATATATTGTCAAAACTGATCTCCCAAAAATAATAATTCATTGATAATGTCATACACGAGTGGTGAAGGCTCGATCCTCCGTCTAGCTGCGCGGAAAATAGAAGAAATGAAACTCACTCTTATCTGCTTATTTCTCACCTTCGGGCTCCTCCGTCTGGCTAAATTGACTTCCGTTCTGCGGGAAGACGCCGCGAGAGCTTGGCGTAGCTACCAGGGTGACGCCAGGCTACGCAGCGTTATCAATAAACCAGTGTTAAAACACATTGAGAATGGGGTTATTAAACATTAAGGTGTGGTATAAGTATTGTATAACGGTATATATATATACACTACGACACGATATATACAACTCAACGCCATATACACACTTCACCATATATATACACATCTCAACACCATATATACACACTTCAACACCATATAAACACACTAAACACCATATATACACACTTCAGCACCATATATACACACTTCAGCACCATATATACACACTCAACACCATATATACACACTCAACACCTTATAAACACACTAAACACCATATATACACACTCAACACCATATATACACACTCAACACCTTATAAACACACTAAACACCATATATACACACACTCAACACCATATATACACACTTCAACACCATATATACACACTCAACACCTTATAAACACACTCAACACCATATATACACACTTCAACACCATATATACACACTCAACACCTTATAAACACACTCAACACCATATATACACACTTCAACACCATATATACACACTCAACACCATATATACACACACTCAACACCATATATACACACTTCAACACCATATATACACACTCAACACCTTATAAACACACTAAACACCATATATACACACTTCAACACCATATATACACACTCAACACCTTATAAACACACTCAACACCATATATACACACTTCAACACCATATATACACACTCAACACCTTATAAACACACTCAACACCATATATACACACTTCAACACCATATATACACACTCAACAAATATATACACACACTCAACACCATATATACACACTTCAACACCATATATACACACTCAACACCTTATAAACACACTAAACACCATATATACACACTTCAACACCATATATACACACTCAACACCTTATAAACACACTCAACACCATATATACATACCTCAATACTATATATACACACTTCAACCTTGTATCCTTAAGAGCCATCTGGGAAATTGAAGGTGAAAATGTTTGAGCCTATGAAGGGGAGGTTAGCTCCAATTCCTTGGATAAAGAACCCCTCACCGGTGTTAAAGTTCCCACCACCTTCCCTTGAAGACAAGAGAAACGAGAAGACTTCCAGGTAAAGCCTCAAGGGACGCCTGACACACATGGTCGTCCCCTAACACAACACAGTTTTGATGTATAAGACGCATGTGCAACACCTGAACACGTTTCGCCAACATGTGGGTTTTACAGTTCAGGACGGAGGTTATGTAGCTGAGACAGTGGAAGGTGAGATAATCAGTCCCTCAGCCTTGATTTAATGGTTCTTGATGACTGAGAGATCGAAAACCTTTTGGTAAGGCTGAGGGATCGAACACCTGTCAAGGCTGAGGGACTGAACACTTTCTGTCAAGGCTGAGGGATCGAACACCTTCTGTCAAGGCTGAGGGACTGAACACATTCTGTCGAGGCTGAGGGACTGAAGATCTCCTGTCAAGGCTGAGGGACTGATTACCCCATCTCTGTCTCCAGCACATAATCTCTGTACTGAATTTTGAAAGCCACTAGTGGGCATAACTTTCTCAAAATGAAAATATAATGGCGTTACACATAGTCTTATTCAACATCTTGTCGGTAACGTCATCATTAACTTAAGAGTCCAACACAAACAGTTTGTTTACCTGGTGAATAAACCAGCCAGAATCTGCTGGATCAAGAGGAGATTGTCACATGAGTCGAGAGTCACTCTCTGATTGAGGAAAGAGTACCCACAAATATGGGCAATACGAAGCAACTTCGTTAACACAGCTCTAAGCCTCAAGAAGATCTTTACTAAGTCGGTAACTTTATCACGTCAAGACTTGACTTGTTAAAGTTATGACGCTATGCTGTTTTTCATAAAAGTTTGTTTTTCTGCTCTGACTGTCTTGCTCTCACTGCATCAGCGGAGTGATGGTAAACAGTCTCTCTCTTATAGCCGATGCTCATTTATTCGTCAGGAAAAAAAAATCACCCTGCATGGGTCTTACTGACTCCTTTAGAGCTTCGTAAAATTTCAGTGTGACTGTGTTTGATCAGAGGCTGGAGTTGGCTGC
>NC_091314.1:2569121-2571621 GCF_038502225.1 Cherax quadricarinatus | reverse complement strand
TGTCTCTGTTCAACCATCAGTAAAATAGGTACCTGACTGTTAGTGGACTGGTGTGGGTCGCATCCTGGGACAAAACTGACCTAATTTGCCTGAAATGCTCAGCATAACAAGCAGCTTTCTATATAGTAGTATGTCACTGATGTCAGCTATGGTCTGTATACCTTGTACATGTACTGGTAGTAAATAAATGTATAATATTATTAGATCCACGAAGGGAGTATTGAAATACGGTGTAAGGTTACCGTAGACTTTACTCGCTAGTCATGAAGTGAGGGTATGTACAAGTGTGTGTGTGTGTGTGTGTGTACTCACCTATTTGTGGTTGCAGGGGTCGATTCATAGCTCCTGGCCTGTGTGTGTGTGTGTGTGTGTGTGTGTGTGTGTGTATCAACGTACATACACGGCGTGTACGTACATTGATATACACACATAATCTCGTGGAAGACAGGTACATACTAAGCTTTCATTGACAGACGTTTCGCTCTGTAGAAGCTCTGCTCTAATTCACCAGCTTCTCATCTCTCAAAAATTGAATAAATTTCCCTAAAAAAAAATAAACTCGCGGGGGGGAAAAACAGTTTTAAAACAAATTTTTAGCTCATAACTCGAGGTAAAAACTTTCCCACGAAGAGGACCAGAGTCAGTTATGGTCCAGTGTACCAGTGTACCCAGGCTGGTCCACTGTACCGGCGTTCAACTATGGTTAAAGTTTCCCTCTCTCTTGTTCAACTTTACGAGGAGGACTTAAGTAAGTTAGTTCTACTTAGTACAATATATTTTTTTTACCGTGGGGTGGGGGGGCTGGAGTAAGTCATGACGTGAAGGGGCCAGGAGCTAGGGTGTTTTCTCGGGGTTAAAGAGGAAGGGGGTTCCCCCCCTATCTTCTTCTCCCCTCCCCTCCCTTCTTCTTTCGTTCATTTAAAATTTAAACTAGTGGACGGAGGATCGAGCCTTTACTGTTCCTTGAACACACACACACATACACACACACACACACACACACACACACACACAGACACACACACACACACACACACACACACACACACACACACACACACACACACACACACACACACACGCACACAGACACACACACACAGACACACACACACTGACACACACGCACACACACACAGACACACACAGACACACACGCACACACACACACAGACACACACACAGACACACACACACAGACACAGACACACACACACACACACACACACACACACACAGACACACACACACACACACACACACACACACACACACACACACACACACACACAGACACACACACACAGACACACACACACACACTCACACACACACACACACACACACACACACACACACACAGACACACACACACAGACACACACACACTGACACACACGCACACACACACAGACACACACAGACACACACGCACACACACACACAGACACTCACACACAGACACACACACACACAGACACAGACACACACAGACACACACACACACACACACACACACAGACACACACACACAGACACACACACACACACTCACACACACACACACACCACACACACCACACACACACACACACACACACACACTGACACACACGCATACACACACACACACACACACACACACACACACACACACACACACACACACACACTGACACACACGCATACACACACACACACACACACTGACATACACACAAACATACACAGCAGAGCTACAAGTGGAGGGAGAAGCAGGAAGGCCAGGACAAATGAAGCCAAACTACAAGAAAGGGGACTACACAGGAATGAGGAACTTCCTGAACGGGGTTCAGTGGGACAGAGAATTGGCAGGGAAGCCAGTTAATGAGATGATGGAATATGTAGCAACAAAATGCAAGGAGGCTGAGGAGAGGTTTGTACCCAAGGGTAACAGGAATAATGAAAAAGCCAGGATGAGCCCATGGTTTACCCAAAGGTGCAGGGAGGCAAAAACCAAGTGTGCTAGGGAATGGAAGAAATATAGAAGGCAAAGGACCCAGGAGAATAAGGAGAGCAGTCGTAGAGCCAGAAACGAATATGCACAGATAAGAAGGGAGGCCCAAAGACAATATGAAAATGACATAGCAGCGAAAGCCAAATCTGACCCGAAACTGTTGTAGAGCCACATCAGGAGGAAAACAACAGTCAAGGACCAGGTAATCAGGCTAATGAAGGAAGGAGGAGAGACAATAAGAAATGACCGTGAAGTATGTGAGGAACTCAACAAGAGATTCAAAGAAGTGTTCACAGAGGAGACAGAAGGGGCTCCAGAAAGACGGAGAGGTGGGGCACACCACCATGTGCTGGACACAGTGCACACAACCGAGGAAGAAGTGAAGAGGCTTCTGAGTGAGCTAGATACCTCAAAGGCAATGGGGCCAGATAACATCTCCCCATGGGTATTGAGAGAGGGAGCAGAGGCGCTATGTGTACCCCTAACAACAATATTCAATACATC
>NC_091314.1:2561621-2564121 GCF_038502225.1 Cherax quadricarinatus | reverse complement strand
TGTAGGTAACAGCTCTTAGCTTGTCAATAAAGTTAGGAATCCTTAACCTGTAAATAGCTTGTCAATAAAACTAGGGATCCTTAACCTGTAAATAGCTTGTCAATAAAGCTAGGGATCCTTAACCTGTAAATAGCTTGTCAATAAAACTAGGGATCCTTAACCTATAAATAGCTTGTCAATAAAACTAGGGATCCTTAACCTGTAAATAGCTTGTCAATAAAACTAGGGATCCTTAACCTGTAAATAGCTTGTCAATAAAGCTAAGGATCCTTAACCTGTAAATAGCTTGTCAATAAAGCTAGGGATCCTTAACCTATAAATAGCTTGTCAATAAAACTAGGGATCCTTAACCTGTAAATAGCTTGTCAATAAAGTTAGGGGTCCTTAACCTGTAAATAGCTTGTCAATAAAGTTAGGGGTTCTTAACCTGTAAATAGCTTGTCAATAAAGTTAGGGGTCCTTAACCTGTAAATAGCTTGTCAATAAAGTTAGGGGTCCTTAACCTGTAAATAGCTTGTCAATAAAGTTAGGAATCCTTAACCTGTAAATAGCTTGTCAATAAAGCTAGGGATCCTTAACCTGTAGATAGCTTGTCAATAAAGCTAGGGATCCTTAACCTGTAAATAGCTTGTCAATAAAGCTAGGGATCCTTAACCTGTAAATAGCTTGTCAATAAAGCTAGGGATCCTTAACCTGTAAATAGCTTGTCAATAAAGCTAGGGATCCTTAACGTGTAAATAGCTTGTCAATAAAGCTAGGGATCCTTAACCTGTAAATAGCTTGTCAATAAAGCTAGGGATCCTTAACCTGTAAATAGCTTGTCAATAAAGCTAGGGATCCTTAACCTGTAAATAGCTTGTCAATAAAGCTAGGGATCCTTAACCTGTAAATAGCTTGTCAATAAAACTAGGGATCTTTAACCTGTAAATAGCTTGTCAATAAAGCTATGGATCCTTAACCTGTAAATAGGTTGTCAATAAAACTAGGGATCCTTAACCTGTAAATAGCTTGTCAATAAAACTAGGGATCCTTAACCTGTAAATAGCTTGTCAATAAAGTTAGGGGTCCTTAACCTGTAAATAGCTTGTCAATAAAGTTAGGGGTCCTTAACCTGTAAATAGCTTGTCAATAAAGTTAGGGGTCCTTAACCTGTAAATAGCTTGTCAATAAAGTTAGGGGTCCTTAACCTGTAAATAGCTTGTCAATAAAGTTAGGAATCCTTAACCTGTAAATAGCTTGTCAATAAAGCTAGGGATCCTTAACCTGTAGATAGCTTGTCAATAAAGCTAGGGATCCTTAACCTGTAAATAGCTTGTCAATAAAGCTAGGGATCCTTAACCTGTAAATAGCTTGTCAATAAAGCTAGGGATCCTTAACCTGTAAATAGCTTGTCAATAAAGCTAGGGATCCTTAACGTGTAAATAGCTTGTCAATAAAGCTAGGGATCCTTAACCTGTAAATAGCTTGTCAATAAAGCTAGGGATCCTTAACCTGTAAATAGCTTGTCAATAAAGCTAGGGATCCTTAACCTGTAAATAGCTTGTCAATAAAGCTAGGGATCCTTAACCTGCAAATAGCTTGTCAATAAAACTAGGGATCTTTAACCTGTAAATAGCTTGTCAATAAAGCTAGGGATCCTTAACCTGTAAATAGCTTGTCAATAAAGCTAGGGATCCTTAACCTGTAAATAGCTTGTCAATAAAGCTAGGGATCCTTAACCTGTAAATAGCTTGTCAATAAAGCTAGGGATCCTTAACCTGTAAATAGCTTGTCAATAAAGCTATGGATCCTTAACCTGTAAATAGCTTGTCAATAAAGCTATGGATCCTTAACCTGTAAATAGCTTGTCAATAAAGCTATGGATCCTTAACGTGTAAATAGCTTGTCAATAAAGCTATGGATCCTTAACCTGTAAATAGCTTGTCAATAAAGCTATGGATCCTTAACCTGTAAATAGCTTGTCAATAAAGCTATGGATCCTTAACCTGTAAATAGCTTGTCAATAAAGCTATGGATCCTTAACCTGTAAATAGCTTGTCAATAAAGCTATGGATCCTTAACCTGTAAATAGCTTGTCAATAAAGCTATGGATCCTTAACCTGTAAATAGCTTGTCAATAAAGCTATGGATCCTTAACCTGTAAATAGCTTGTCAATAAAGCTATGGATCCTTAACCTGTAAATAGCTTGTCAATAAAGCTATGGATCCTTAACCTGTAAATAGCTTGTCAATAAAGCTAGGGATCCTTAACCTGTAAATAGCTTGTCAATAAAGCTAGGGATCCTTAACCTGTAAATAGCTTGTCAATAAAGCTAGGGATCCTTAACCTGTAAATAGCTTGTCAATAAAGCTAGGGATCCTTAACCTGTAGATTGCTTGTCAATAAAGCTAGGGATCCTTAACCTGTAAATAGCTTGTCAATAAAGCTATGGATCCTTAACCTGTAAATAGCTTGTCAATAAAGCTAGGGATCCTTAACCTGTAAATAGCTTGTCAATAA
>NC_091314.1:2551621-2554121 GCF_038502225.1 Cherax quadricarinatus | reverse complement strand
GGTGAGGATGGTGACTGTCAGCCTGTCGTCACTACTCCAGATATTGTGTGTGGTAGTGGAGGTGAGGATGGTGACTGTCAGCCTGCCATCACTACTCCAGATATTGTGTGTGGTAGTGGAGGTGATGATGGTGACTGTCAGCCTGCCTTCACTACTCCAGATATTGTGTGTGGTAGTGGAGGTGATGATGGTGACTGTCAGCCTGCCTTCACTACTCCAGATATTGTGTGTGGTAGTGGAGGTGAGGATGGTGACTGTCAGCCTGCCATCACTACTCCAGATAGTGTGTGTGGTAGTGGAGGTGATGATGGTGACTGTCAGCCTGCCATCACTACTCCAGATATTGTGTGTGGTAGTGGAGGTGATGATGGTGACTGTCAGCCTGCCTTCACTACTCCAGATATTGTGTGTGGTAGTGGAGGTGAGGATGGTGTCTGTCAGCCTGTCGTCACTACTCCAGATATTGTGTGTGGTAGTGGAGGTGAGGATGGTGACTGTCAGCCTGTCGTCACTACTCCAGATATTGTGTGTGGTAGTGGAGGTGAGGATGGTGACTGTCAGCCTGTCGTCACTACTCCAGATACTGTGTGTGGTAGTGGAGGTGATGATGGTGACTGTCAGCCTGTCGTCACTACTCCAGATATTGTGTGTGATAGTGGAGGTGAGGATGGTGACTGTCAGCCTGCCTTCACTACTCCAGATATTGTCTGTGGTAGTGGAGGTGAGGATGGTGACTGTCAGCCTGCTGTCACTACTCCAGATATTGTGTGTGGTAGTGGAGGTGAGGATGGTGACTGTTAGCCTGTCTTCACTACTCCAGATATTGTGTGTGGTAGTGGAGGTGAGGATGGTGACTGTCAGCCTGCTGTCACTACCCCATATATTGTGTGTGGTAGTGGAGGTGATGATGGTGACTGTCAGCCTGTCGTCACTACTCCAGATATTGTGTGTGGTAGTGGAGGTGAGGATGGTGACTGTCAGCCTGCTGTCACTACCCCATATATTGTGTGTGGTAGTGGAGGTGATGATGGTGACTGTCAGCCTGTCGTCACTACTCCAGATATTGTGTGTGGTAGTGGAGGTGAGGATGGTGACTGTCAGCCTGCTGTCACTACCCCATATATTGTGTGTGGTAGTGGAGGTGATGATGGTGACTGTCAGCCTGCCGTCACTACCCCATATATTGTGTGTGGTAGTGGAGGTGAGGATGGTGACTGTCAGCCTGCTGTCACTACTCCAGATATTGTGTGTGGTAGTGGAGGTGAGGATGGTGAATATCAGCCTGCCCTCACTACTCCAGATATTCTGTGTGTGTGTGTGTGTGTGTGTGTGTGTGTGTGTGTGTGTGTGTGTGTCTGTGTGTGCGTGTGTTTGTTTGTTGTGTGCGTGTGTGTGTTGTGTGTGTGTGTGTGTTTGTGTGTGTGTGTGTGTGTGTGTGTGTGTGTGTGTGTGTGTGTGTTGTGTGTTGTGTGTGTGTGTGTGTGTGCGTGTGTGTGTGTGTGTGTTTGTTTGTTTGTGTGTGTGTGTGTGTGCCTGCCTGTCTGTCTGTCTGTGTGTGTCTGTGTGTGTGTGTGTTTGTCTGTGTGTGTGTGTGTCTGTATATATGTCTGTGTGTGTGTGTGTGTGTGTGTGTGTGTGTGTGTGTGTGTGTGTGTGTGTGTGTGTGTGTGTGTGTGTGTGTGTGTGTGTGTGTGTTTGGGTGTGTGTGTCTGTGTGTGTGTGCCTGTGTGTGTCTGTGTGTGTGTGTGTGTGTGTGTGTGTGTCTGTTGTGTTGTGTGTCTGTGTGTGTTGTGTGTGTATGTGTGTGTGTGTGTACTCACGTAATTGTGGTTGCAGGGGTCTATATTCAGCTCCTGGCCCCGCCTCTTCACTGATCGCTACTAGGTCGTCTCTCTCTCTGAGGTTTGTCATACCTCGTCGTAAAGCTATATATGGTTCCTGCCTCCACTACATCACTTGCTAGGCTATTCCACTTCCTGATGACTCTGTGACTGAAGAAGTACTTCCTAACATCCCTGTGACTCGTCTGAGTCTTCAGCTTGCAATTGTGACCCCTCGTTTCTGTGTTCTCTCTCTGGAACATCCTGCCTCTGTCCACCTTGTCTATTCCACGCATTATTTTGTATGTTGTTATCATGTCTTCCCTGAATCTCCTGCCCTCCAGTTTCGTCAGTCCGATTTCTCTCCACCTTTCATCGTAGGACATTCCCTAGAGCTCCGGAACTATCCTTGTTGCAAACCTTTGTACATTCTTTAATTTCTTGACGTGCTTGACCAGGTGTAGGTTCCAAACTAATACTGCATACTCCGGTATGGGCCTCACGTACACAGTGTACAGTGTCTTGAACGATTCCTTACTAAGGTATCGGAACGCTATTCTCAGGATTGCCAGGCGCCCATATGCTGCAGCAGTTGTCTGGTTGATGTGTGCCTCCCGAGGCGTGCTCGGTATTATGGTCACCCCAAGAACTTTCTCCTTGAGTGAGGTTTGCAGCCTTTG
>NC_091314.1:2524121-2546621 GCF_038502225.1 Cherax quadricarinatus | reverse complement strand
GGGATTTTTTTTCTTTTTTTGGGTCACCCTGCCTCGGTGGAAGACGGCCGACTTGTTGATATATATATATATATATATATATATATATATATATATATATATATATATATATATATATATATATATATATATATATATATCACAGTCAGCAGGACTCGATACTGCTACTTGGGAACGGTCAAGATTCCCAGGCAGCGTTCTTATCCATTCAGCCACAAATGCCACATAAGCTGGGTAGCCTGGTTCACAAGCCATGTTTCTTTCCCAGCCCGGGCACGTCAGTGAGCCTCAAGCACCCAGTTTATGTGGCATTCATAGCTGAGTGTGTAAGAGCACTGCCTGGTAATCCTGACCGTCTTAGTAGCAGTATCGAATCCTGTTGACTGCGATCTCTCTCTCTCTCTCTCTCTCTCTCTCTCTCTCTATATATATATATATATATATATATATATATATATATATATATATATATATATGTATATATATATATATATATATATATATATATATATATATATATATAATAGTGTATAAAGACTGAGATATGTGCATCTCTCAGAAGTTTAATCAATATTTTAGTTATTAAAATAATGTTGACTGGTGGCGAGCAGGTTACATACAGCCTTAATGAGCCTCGTGTAGACGATAGTCTGTAAGTCTAATAAAACGAGCACAAAGGCTATACCCAGCTTTGAACGTCTCCCTCCTCACTTTCTTACTAGCCTTCTCGTGTCTCTCACTAACTTTCCTTTTCTCTAATCCATCCGCTTTCACGCCTCTCTTATTCCCACTGACACCGTTAATTTCAGCTTCCCTCTTTATCTCCACCTTTCACTAAACTCCCAGAAATATATGTTGGTCCTTTAAAAGCTCGAAAATACAAAAGCCTTTATTCCGCCCTCGGTCTTTAGTCCATTACCTTGAGTCCAGCAGAGTGCTTTCCCTCGCTGTGAAGTCCATTACTGTAAAGTTCAGCAGATACTCTCCTTGTACACTTCGTCACACTTTGTACATGTATTCATCTTTTCCTTCGCAAAATGTATTTCGTGTTATCAGGTTTATGAAAGTGACTTAGTTATGCTGGCGAAGTGTTGCGATCCTCATCACCTTTCAGACTTCGATGTTTCCACTTGACTGACTAACATTACCACTGGAAAGGTCAATTTTGCATATATATATATATATATATATATATATATATATATATATATATATATATATATATATATATATATATATATATATATATATATATATATATATATATATATATATATATATATTAAGTTTACAAAGAGCAAGAATGTAGAGACTTCAAGATTCTTGAGAGAGAGAGAGAGAGAGACTATTACGGGAGTCTTTTTACTTATGATTTCCACGTTAAAGTGAGAGAGCTAGAAAGAGAACTTGAAATACTGAGGAAGATCATAATGGTGCCATCTGTTGGTCATGTTTGTAGCTGGATGCGTCTCCTCTACTTTCTGGTCTTAGTAACATCAGCTTTACCCAGTGTTTGTCTGGCGTGTGGTTGAGCTCTGTACTCTCGACTCCTCTACCGTCCAGGTAAGTGCTCTGGCAGTGTACCGAGCAGAGGTCACCAGCATGTATCAGTCAATCCACTAACTTTCAGCTAATAATAGCTGACTACGTTAGTTATGTAAGATTCGTCAGGAAACAGGATATTTGTCATATGATGACCCACAGCTGCAACTTTCGGTCAGCTGACCGAGGCCTTCCACTGGCTTACCCAATATTATGATCATGATTATAACCAGTGTTCGTATTGACATTATCTGACCAGGGTTGAAAAAATTTTGAAGGTGACCAGATTAGGGGCTCAGAAGTTCTAGACAGAAACCTTAGAAGAAGCCATTGCGTGTTGTTATCTCTAACTTAAGATGATAATGTTATTATAGTTACCAGTAATGACTCTCTAACATGAAGTTTAAACTAATTTCGTCTTTTTTTTATTGTTACGACTTCAGTGACTTGTGTATTTGACCGTCTGGTAAACTGTGTTTATTAATCAGCTGTGGCTTAAGGTTTCGTCATCTGCGGAAGAAAGTGGAATATTGAGGCTGACCAGAGGGGAGCCCACTCTTGGCCTATTGTTTAAAAAATGATAAAAAGTACTGACTAGTTGAAGATTAAGACACATGTTTCGCTTACACAGTAGCTTTCTTCAGTCAAATATAAAGGGAGCAGTGGTAGTGATATATGTTGGTGAGGGGCTCTTGATTTAGGGAATTGGATCTGTGCTCCAGTTCCCCAAATTAAGCCTGAATGCCTTCCACATCCCCATCCCCCCCAGGCGCTGTATAATCCTCCGGGTTTAGCGCTTCCCCTTGGATTATAATAATAATAATCCGCTTCACATCGTTCCAGACGATGAAGCTGAACTCTTCTCCAGGCTGAGGGACTGACCACCTCACATACTTTTCTCAAAGGTTGATGGATTGATTACATCCTCTTTATTTCATTACAACTGAAGAAGCCTACTGTGTATGCGAAACGTTTCATTAATAAAGGTACCCAACTGCTGCACATATGAAGGGAACCAAGACAGCTGTTATATCCTCACTTCCATTTGTTGAACACTGTAGCTACTGCTGGACGGTGCTGCCATCTCTCCGGTTGATATCTGAGACAACCTCAGCCATTCCTGACTTTCATCACCATCCAGAGCTGCTTTTTCCCGAACCATTGTCAGAGTGGGAAAGAAGTCTTTGATGAGTGAATCTCAACATGGATTCTCACGGGGGTCGTTCTTGTCTGCTAAATTTACTGACCGTTAGTAAAGTATCGAGAGAAATTATAAATACGTTGCTCAAAATATCTAATCAGAAAATAAGTGGGAACAATGGATTTATACTGGATTAATTCGGGTTTAGAAAGGGCATAATTAAAGAACTGGTTGTGCACTGGTTATGGATGCGTGGAACAATCTGCCTAGTAATCTGAAAAGGACATACCTGGCACTGGCCTCTGGCACTGGCCAGTCGCTCTACTGCAGTGCCCCTCAATTATAATTCTTTAAAAAAAAAAGTCAACAGACTTGGCTCTGAAAAAAATACTGAGTTTAAAAGACAATTTATTCAACAATATTCTTCAACGTTACAGCGGTTCATTGTCCACAGGTCACTATGTATTTTCATATATTGACTCACTAAATCGTAATATCACGATTGGAAAAAAAATCACGGAACGGTGGGGGTTTAAACCATGGCGAGTGCATAGAAATATACCAGATTGGATGCATCTTATCAGAGCCAGCTGACCCAGCGGTTAACGTACTGGCCCGTGAGTTTTAGGGCTTGTCATGGGTTTAAGTCCCACCCGGTCCGTGGCTTGTATTATTAGTGTTTAAAATCCCTCCAGCACTACAAATTTTACAACAAGTTTAATTTTACAAGATTTACAAACCAGTATCACATGTTATACAATTCGCCCAATGTTAGAGACCTTCCCACACACTCCAGATGTGTATATATGTATGAGGTGGGACCTTGTATCAGGAGGCAGCAGTGAGAAAGGAGCGAGGGACAGTGTGTGCTAGGCACTGTGCCAGGGACTGTGCCAAGGACTGTGCCAGGCACTGTGCCAGGCACTGTGCCAGGGACTCTTCCCCCTCAAGCCCCCGTCATGTAGGTTCACATCCCTCACTCCTTCCAGCCACCATGTCTTGATTAATCTCCCAACGTATTCTCTCTCCTGAACCTGCTCTTCCATCGTCACTACACTACCAGGCTGAGTGACTGCAAGTGAGCAGTCAGGGGTTCAATATAAACAGCTTATACCCAGTCACATGTTATCTAAGAATCAAATTTAGTCTCGTCCAGACAGAGAGAGGATTCCCAGGCAATATCAAGGTTTAATGAGTACGAGCAAGCAGAGCCTCCGTCTAACGACTTTTTTTTCCATACGGAGGGTGAAGCCTGCATCAGTCCTTGTGCTAAGTCATTCACACGAGTTTAGCTCTTCACATAATGCATAGTAAGTTTATACTGTGCTCCCCGTGGGTTCACTTGGCCGTAAACAGCATGGGAACTGGAATGAAACCAGCATCACGGGTCCCACAACACGAGATTACACACACACGGACTGTCCTGCACTTAGTTTCTGTATTCCTCTGCTGCATACTTTCTGTATCCCTTTTTTTTTCTCTCCCTCCCACACGTACACACAACAGACACTTTTGGGATATTAAAAACGAGAGGCAGAGAATAACTGGGAAGAATTTACGATGACTGGCGAAGTAGGAGTCAGGTGGTACAATGGTGCTAGGTAGGCACCATTAACCAGTGGTGGTGTGGTAGTGGGTGGTGCACTGGTGCGCCATCAGCCAGTGGTGCTCTGGTAGCGGGTAGAACACTGGTGCACCATCAGCCAGTGGTACTGTGGTAGTGGCTGTGGGTGATGGAGGTACGGTGACCTGTGGAGCCCTCCGCTGTGGTGAACACCGCCAGTCGGAAGTTCTTGTTGCTGTCGGAGCTACGGAAGGTCTGCGAGCGCCTGGGGTCGAGGCGGAAATTAAAGCGGCAAGTACAGAGGCTCCGCAACAGCTGTGTCATGTTCTCGTTAAAAGCCAAGAAGATCCAGGGGTTGACCACGCTGTTCAGCGATGACAGCAGCGTCAGGATAGTGAAGGCTGCACCTGCAGGAGACAATACTTCTTCAGTCTGAGGAGAGGATGAGGAAGGGCAGCCATCTATATGAGAAAATAATGGAAACAGGTTTAATACATAGCTGGAGTGGGAATGATAGGAATTATGGCCACGGACAAAATGTGAGCGTTTGTGAGTGGACAGGCAGGGCCAGGAGCTGAGACTTGACCCCAACACCCATAAAAAATAGGCGAATACAACATGCAGTTGAAACCTTACACACTAACAAATAGGATAAGACAGTAAGTTAACGGTACAGCCAGTTGCATAATACAACCAGCTGCATAATATAGCCGGTTGTATAATACAACGGAGTTGGTACTAAAGACTCCAGAAACCAACTTCCACGTTAAAAAATCAACGTTCTGAATACCCTGAGCCAGCACTACCACAACCACCACCTCTAGTGCTACTACCACTACCACTACTACTACTACCATCACTACCACCATCTTCACCACCACCACCCCCTCTACTACTGTCTCTCGTTACCACCATCCAATACTACTACATGCACCACTACTACTACCACAACCACAACTCCACTCACAACCACAATTACCACCATCACAACATACACGTCACCGAGCAACTACCACCATCTCCTCCACTATCTCCCCAAAACTGGCTCCTTGTATCTCCCAAAATCTTTCCAAACCCGGAGGAGATTTTCCAGGAAGGAGGAACACTGCAGAAGGCCTACTGACCCATGTTACCAAAAATAGTGGGTGGATGAAGTGTGAATTAGATACACAAGGCGAGTGTGAGGACGTTTCGCCCATCGTCCCTGAAGGACGAAACGTGTTCACAATAAAACGTTTAAATACACGTATTGTCTTATTTTCCTGCTGGCCTATGCTAGGTAGGTCTGCCTCACACACACGACTATTACTACTACTACTACTACTACTACTACTACTAACTACTACTACTACTACTACTACTACTATTACCACTGCCACCACCACAGTCACTACCACCACCATCTACCGCCATCTACCACAACCACCTACTACAACCACCTACCACCACCTACCACAACCACCTACCACCACCTACCACAACCGTCTACCACAATCACCTACCACCATCTTCCACAGCCATCTACCACTACCTACCGCCATCTTCCACAACCATCTACCACCACCTACCACAACCACCTACCACCATCTTCCACAACCATCTACCACCACCTACCACCATCTTCCACAACCATCTACCACCACCTACCACCATCTTCCACAACCATCTACCACCACCTACCACCATTTACCACAACCACCTACCACCATCTGCCACAACCACTTACCACCACCTATCACAACCGTCTACCACCACCTACCACAACCACCTACCACCATCTTCCACAACCACCTACCACCATCTTCCACAACCACCTACCACCATCTTCCACAACCACCTACCACCATCTACCACAACAACCTACCACCATCTTCCACAACAACCTACCACCATCTTCCACAACAACCTACCACCATCTTCCACAACCACTTACCACCACCTACCACAACCACTTACCACCACCTACCACAACCACTTACCACCACCTACCACAACCACCTACCACCACCTACCACAACCACCTACCACCACCTACCACAACCACCTACCACCACCTACCACAACCGTCTACCACCACCTACCACAACCGTCTACCACCACCTACCACAATCACCTACCACCATCTTCCACAGCCATCTACCACTACCTACCGCCACTTACCACAACCACCTACCACCACCTACCACAACCACCTACCAGCATTGCCCACAACCATCTACCACCTACCACAAACACCTACCACCATCTATCACAATCATTTACCACCATCTACCACAACCACCTCCCATCATCTACCACAACCACCTACCACCTACCACAACCACCTACCACCATCTACCACAACCTCCTCCCACCATCTACCACAACCACCTACCACCACATACCACCACCTACCACAACCACCTACCAGCATTGTCCACAACCATCTACCACCTACCACAAACACCTACCAAAATCATTTACCACCATCTACCACAAACACCTACCACTACCTACAACAACTACTTCCCACCACCTACCACCACATACCATCATCTACCACAACCACCTACCACCATCTTCCACAACTATCTACCACCATCTACGCAAACCAAATTCCCACTAAAACTATCACCATAAATCATTTACAAATTATGCAGTAAAAATATCCCTTTTTCCCCTCCCCCCAGCGTCCCCCTCCCCCCAGCATCCCCCTCCCCCCCAGCGTCCCCCCCCAGCGTCTCCCCCAGCGTCCCCCCAGCGTCCCCCTCTCCCCAGCGTCCCCCTCCCCCCAGCGTCCCCCCCCTCCCCCCTGCGTCCCCCTCCCCCCAGCGTCCCCCCTCTCCCCAGCGTCCCCCCTCTCCCCAGCGTCCCTCTCCCCCCAGCGTCCCCCTTTCCCCCCAGCGTCCCCCTCTCCCCAGCGTCCCCCTCCCCCCAGCGTCCCCCTCTCCCCAGCGTCCCTCTCCCCCCAGCGTCCCCCTTTCCCCCCAGCGTCCACCTCTCCCCAGCGTCCCCCTCTCCCCAGCGTCCCCCCTCTCCCCCCCAGCGTCCCTCCTCCCCCCTCCCCCCAGCGTCCCCCTCCCCCCAGCGTCCCCCTCTCCCCAGCGTCCCCCTCCCCCCAGCGTCCCCCCCTCCCCCCCTGCGTCCCCCTCCCCCCAGTGTCCCCCCCCTCTCCCCAGCGTCCCCCCTCTCCCCAGCGTCCCTCTCCCCCCCAGCGTCCCCCTTCCCCCCAGCGTCCCCCTCTCCCCAGCGTCCCCCTCCCCCCAGCGTCCCCCTTTCGCCACACCGTCCTCCTCTCCCCCCAGCGTCCCCCCTCTCCCCCCAGCGTCCTCCTCTCCCCCCAGCGTCCCCCCTTCCCCCCAGCATCCTCGTCAGTCACCCCTCTTGTCAAAACCAAATTTTAGGGAACCTTCAGCAATTGGCAGGGAAGTTCTGCCGCGTGAAGGGAAATTTTCCCCAGACGTGTTTTGACCACAAGGAAATTTTGTAATGAAGCCGAGGGGAAGTTAGGGGAAAAAATTGATTAAGTTGGGGAAAAAAGGAGTAAGTTGAGAAAGTTGATTGACTGTTTAGTGAAGAGGTGAAAAGGTGGAGAGATTGAGTGAGAGTTGAAAATGAAGTGGAACTTGAGGGAGAGGTGAGTGTGGGAGAGGTGAGTGTGGGAGAGGTGAGTGTGGGAGAGGTGAGTGTGG
This sequence comes from Cherax quadricarinatus, assembly GCF_038502225.1. Lineage (NCBI taxonomy): Eukaryota > Metazoa > Arthropoda > Malacostraca > Decapoda > Parastacidae > Cherax > Cherax quadricarinatus. Next base: position 2,538,703 of record NC_091314.1, on the reverse strand, counting down.
GAGAGGTGAGTGTGGGAGAGGTGAGTGAGGGAGAGGTGAGTGTGGGAGAGGTGAGTGTGAGAGGAGTGAGTGTGAGAGGAGTGAGTGTGGGAGAGGTGAGTGTGGGAGAGGTGTGTGGGAGAGGTGAGTGTGAGAGGAGTGAGTGTGGGAGAGGTGAGTGTGGGAGGAGTGAGTGAGGGAGAGGCGAGTGTGAGAGAAGTGAGTGTGGGAGAGGAGAGTGCGAGAGAAGTGAGTGTGGGAGAGGTGAGTATGGGAGAGGTGAGTGTGGGAGAGGTGAGTGTGAGAGGAGTGAGTGTGGGAGAGGTGAGTGTGAGAGAAGTGAGTGTGGGAGAGGTGAGTGTGTGAGAAGTGAGTGGGAGAGGTGAGTGCGAGATGAGTGAGGGAGAGGTGAGTGTGGGAGAGGTGAGTGTGGGAGGAGTGAGTGAGGGAGAGGCGAGTGTGAGAGAAGTGAGTGTGGGAGAGGAGAGTGCGAGAGAAGTGAGTGTGGGAGAGGTGAGTGCGAGAGGAGTGAGTGTGGGAGAGGTGAGTGTGGGAGAGGTGAGTGTGGGAGACATGAGTGTGGGAGAGGTGAGTATGGGAGAGGTGAGTATGGGAGAAGTGAGTGAGGGAGAGGTGAGTGTGAGAGAAGTGAGTGTGGGAGAGGTGAGTGCGAGAGAAGTGAGTGTGGGAGAGGTGAGTGCGAGGTGAGTGAGGGAGAGGTGAGTGTGGGAGAGGTGAGTGTGGGAGAGGTGAGTGAGGGAGAGGTGAGTGTGAGAGAGGTGAGTGAGGGAGAGGTGAGTGAGGGAGAGGTGAGTGAGGGAGAGGTGAGTGTGGTAGAGGTGAGTGTGCGAGGAGTGAGGGAGAGGTGAGTGTGGGAGAAGTGAGTGTGGGAGAAGTGAGTGTGGGAGAGGTGAGTGTGGGAGAGGTGAGTGTGGGAGAGGTGAGTGTGGGAGAGGTGAGTGTGGGAGAGGTGAGTGTGGGAGAGGTGAGGGAGAGGTGAGTGTGGGAGAGGTGGGTGTGGGAGAGGTGAGTGTGGGAGAGGTGAGTGTGGGAGAGGTGAGTGTGGGAGAGGTGAGTATGGGAGAAGTGAGGGAGAGGTGAGTGTGAGAGAAGTGAGTGTGGGAGAGGTGAGTGCGAGAGAAGTGAGTGTGGGAGAGGTGAGTGCGAGGTGAGTGAGGGAGAGGTGAGTGTGGGAGAGGTGAGTGAGGGAGAGGTGAGTGTGAGAGAGGGGAGTGAGGGAGAGGTGAGTGAGGGAGAGGTGAGTGAGGGAGAGGCGAGTGTGGTAGAGGTGAGCGTGCGAGGAGTGAGGGAGAGGTGTGGGAGGAGTGAGGGAGAGGTGAGTGTGGGAGAGGTGAGTGTGGGAGAGGTGAGTGTGGGAGAGGTGAGTGTGGGAGAGGTGAGTGAGGGAGAGGTGAGTGAGGGAGAGGTGAGGGAGAGAGAGGTGAGTGAGGGAGAGGTGAGGGAGAGGTGAGTGTGGGAGAGGTGAGTGTGGGAGAGGTGAGTGTGGGAGAGGTGAGTGTGGGAGAGGTAAGTGTGGGAGAGGTGAGTGTGGGAGAGGTGAGTGTGAGTTGGCTGGGAACAATGCCACCACATAACACACAATACCACCACATAACACAATACCACCACATACCACCACATAACACACAATACCACCACATAACACACAATACCACCACATAACACACAATACCACCACATAACACACAATACCACCACATAACACACAATGCCACCACATAACACACAATACTACCACATAACACAATACCGCCACATAACACACAATACCGCCACATAACACACAATACCACCACATAACACACAATACCACCACATAACACAATACCACCACATAACACACAATACCACCACATAACACAATACCGCCACATAACACACAATACCACCACATAACACACAATACCACCACATAACAATACCGCCACATAACACACAATACCACCACATAACACACAATACCACCACATAACACACAATACCGCCACATAACACACAATACCACCACATAACACACAATACCACCACATAACACACAATACCACCACATAACACAATACCACCACATAACACACAATACCACCACATAACACACAATACCACCACATAACACACAATACCGCCACATAACACACAATACCACCACATAACACACAATACCACCACATAACACACAATACCACCACATAACACACAATGCCACCACATAACACACAATACCACCACATAACACACAATACCACCACATAACACACAATACCACCACATTACACACAATACCACCACATAACACACAATGCCACCACATAACACACAATACCACCACATAACACACAATACCACCACATACCTGGAGTTTACCTGGAGAGAGTTCCGGGGATCAACGCCCCCGCGGCCCGGTCTGTGACCAGGCCTCCTGGTGGATCAGAGCCTGATCAACCAGGCTGTTACTGTTGGCTGCACGCAAACCAACGTACGAGCCACAGCCCGGCTGGTCAGGAACCGACTTTAGGTGCTTGTCCAGTGCCAGCTTAAAGAGTGCCAGGGGTCTGTTGGTAATCCCCCTTATGTATGCTGGGAGGCAGTTGAACAGTCTCGGGCCCCTGACACTTATTGTATGGTCTCTTAACGTGCTAGTGACACTCCTGCTTTTCATTGGGGGGGATGTTGCATCGTCTGCCACATAACACACAATATCACCACATAACACACAATACCACCACATAACACACAATACCACCACATAATACACAATACCACCACATAACACACAATAACACCACATAACACACAATACCACCACATAACACACAATACCACCACATAACACACAATGCCACCACATAACACACAATACCACCACATAACACACAATAACACCACATAACACACAATACCACCACATAACACACAATACCACCACATAATACACAATACCACCACATAACACACAATACCACCACATAACACACAATACCACCACATAACACACAATACCACCACATAACACACAATACCACCACATAACACACAATACCACCACATAGCACACAATACCACCACATAACACACAATACCACCACATAGCACACAATACCACCACATAACACACAAAACCACATAACACACAATACCACCACATAACACACAATACCACCACATAACACACAATAACAACACATAACACATAATGACACCACATAACACACAACACCACATAAAACAATACCACCACATAACACACAATAACACCACATAAAACAATACCACCACATAACACACAATAACACCACATAACACACAATACCACCATATAACACACAATAACACCACATAACACACAGTACCACTACATAACACACAATAACACCACATAACACACAATAACACCACATAACACACAATAACACCACATAACACACAATAACACCACATAACACACAATAACACCACATAACACACAATACCACCACATAACACACAATACCACCACATAACACACAATAACACCACATAACACACAATAACACCACATAACACACAATAACACCACATAACACACAATACCACCACATAACACACAATACCACCACATAACACACAATAACACCACATAACACACAATAACACCACATAACACACAACACCACATAACACACAATAACACCACATAACACACAATAACACCACATAACACACAACACCACATAACACACAATAACACCACATAACACACAATAACACCACATAACACACAACACCACATAACACACAATAACACCACATAACACACAATAACACCACATAACACACAATAACACAAATGAGGTAGTTGAAGTTCTATCAATAAAGATCGAGAACCAAAACCTAGTCATTGTGGTTGTATACAAGCCACCAGATGCAACCTCCCAACAGTTCAAGGAATAGCTACTGAAAATTGATTACTGTTTGGAAAACCTTCCAGCTCCATCCCCAAACATCTTACTGCTTGGTGATTTCAACCTAAGGCATACAAAATGGAAGAATGTAGCAAATAATGTTATAGCTGAAACAATCCCCGGAGGTAGCGCAGATGAAAGGTCACACACACATGAGCTACTAAGTCTCTGCGAAAAACACACCTTAAGCCAGCAGATAGTGGAGCCAACAAGACTAGAAAACACACTTGACCTTATCTTCACAAATAATGAGGACCTGATAAGAGACATAAGAATATCAAAAACAACTAATTCCTATCACAATCTAATCGAAGTCCAGACGTACATGCATAGGGGTCCTGAACAACAGAATGCATGTACCTGTGAAGGTGTCTTCACAAAATACAATTTCAACAAGAACATCAACTGGGACCAGGTAAACCATGTCCTAAACGAAACATGTTGGGAAGATGTCTTAAATGACATGGACCCAAACCAGTGCCTTGAAAGGATCAACTGCCTGGTAGCCGAAGCATGTTCTAGGCATATTCCCCTAAGAAAGAAGAAGAGCAGGAGTAAACTGGAGAGAAAAAGACGCTCCCTCTACAGAAGACGACGAAGAGTCACTGAGCTCCTCAGGAGTGCTAGAATATCTGATACACGAAGGGAGGCGCTGACCAGGGAAGTGGAAACTATCGAACTTAAGCTAAATGACTCTTACAGGAACCAGGAGAGGCAGGAGGAGCTTAAAGCTATTAGTGAAATTGAAAGAAATTCAAAATATTTCTTTTCATATGCCAAAAACAAGGCAAATACCACATCTAGTATCGGGCCCTTACTCAGACAGGATGGGACTTACACAGACGACAACAAGGAAATGAGTGAAATATTGAAATCCCAGTACGACTCTGTGTTTAGTGAACCACTAATCGGTCTGAGGATCGACGACCCAAATGATTTCTTCATGAATGAGCCTCAAAACTCCATAAATGTATGCCAGATTTCCGACATTACCCTAACTCCGATAGATTTCGAAAAAGCCATTGACAACATGCCTATGCACTCAGCCCCGGGCCCAGACTCGTGGAACTCTGTTTTCATTAAGAACTGCAAGAAACCCCTCTCGCGTGCCCTAAGTACACTATGGAGGAGGAGCTTGGACATGGGTGAAATTCCACAGTCACTTAAAACAACGGATATAGCCCCACTCCATAAAGGTGGCAGCAAAGCATTAGCTAAGAACTATAGACCAATAGCTCTGACATCCCACATCATAAAAATCTTTGAAAGAGTGCTAAGAAGCAGGATTGCAAATCACCTGGATTCCCAAAATCTGCACAATCCAGGGCAACATGGGTTCAGGGCAGGTCGCTCCTGCCTCTCACAACTACTGGATCACTATGACATGGCCTTGGATGCACTGGAAGAAAATCAGAATGCAGATGTAATATACACAGACTTTGCAAAAGCATTTGACAAATGCGATCATGGCGTAATAGCCCATAAAATACGTGCTAAAGGAATAACTGGGAAAGTGGGGAGATGGATCTTCAACTTCCTAACAAATCGAACACAAAGAGTAGTGGTCAACAGAGTTAAATCGGAGGCTGCCATAGTGAAGAGCTCTGTTCCACAAGGCACAGTACTCGCCCCCATCTTATTCCTTATCCTCATATCAGACATAAACAGAGATATACACCACAGCACCGTATCATCCTTTGCGGATGATACTAGGATCTGCATGAGGCTGTCATCTGCTGAGGACGCGGTTAACCTCCAAGAAGATATAAACAAAGTTTTCCAGTGGGCAACGGTAAACAATATGATGTTCAATGAGGACAAATTCCAACTACTCCGGTATGGAAAACTGGAAGAGATAATAACTAGAACAGAGTATACTACTGACTCCGGCCATACAATAGAGCGGAAAAATAATGTAAGGGACCTGGGAGTAGTAATGTCTGAGGATCTCACTTTCAAGGATCACAACAGTGCCACGATCGCACGTGCAAAGAAAATGATAGGATGGATAATGAGAACTTTCAAAACGAGAGATGCCAAGCCCATGATGATCCTTTTCAAATCACTTGTTCTCTCTAGGCTGGAATACTGCTGTACATTAACATCTCCATACAAAGCAGGTGAAATCGCAGATCCTTTACTGCACGTATAAGTTCTGTCAAACACCTTAACTACTGGGAACGCTTGGAAGCACTTGACTTGTACTCGTTGGAACGCAGGAGGGAGAGATATATCATAATCTACACTTGGAAAATCTTGGAAGGAATGGTCCCAAATCTGCACACAGAAATCACTCCCTACGAAAGTAAAAGACTGGGCAGGCGATGCAAAATGCCGCCAATAAAAAGTAGGGGCGCCATTGGTACACTAAGAGAAAACACCATAAGTGTCCGGGGCCCAAAACTGTTCAACAGCCTCCCATCAAGCATTAGGGGAATTGCCAATAAACCCCTGGCTGCCTTCAAGAGAGAGCTGGACAGATACCTAAAGTCGGTGCCGGATCAGCCGGGCTGTGGCTCGTACGTCGGACTGCGTGCGGCCAGCAGTAACAGCCTAGTTGATCAGGCCCTGATCCATCGGGAGGCCTGGTCGTGGACCGGGCCGCGGGGGCGTTGATCCCCGGAATGACCTCCAGGTGACCTCCAGGTAACCACACAATACCACCATATAACACACAATACCACCACATAACACACAACACCACATAACACACAATAACACCACATAACACACAATAACACCACATAACACACAATAACACCACATAACACACAATAACACCACATAACACACAATACCACCACATAACACACAATAACACCACATAACACACAATAACACCACATAACACACAATACCACCATATAACACACAACACCACATAACACACAATACCACCATATAACACACAACACCACATAACACACAGTACCACCACATAACACACAATATCACCATATAACACACAGTATGAACCTACACCTGATAAATTATCAGAACCAGAGAAACTTGCAATAGTAGCTGGTAATGAGTGTAATGATCTGAGAGGCAGAGGGAACTAACTTGACGTCGTCAGAGGACTGACGTACCAAGGGAGACATGATAACATCATACAAAATACTCGATGGACTCAGCAGGGTGGACAGGGATAGACTGATCGAGGATGTCAAGAAGTAGTTCTTTAGTCTCAGGATAGTCAGGTAGTGGAATGATCTTAAGGACGGAGTGGATGTAGGCTCCATAGTTTTGCGAATAGGTATGACAGGGCCCACAGGGCCAGAAAGGAGTAAATCCGGCAAACAGCAAGAGGCAGGGCCAGGAGCTGAGATTAGACCCCTGTAACCCCGAATGAGTACAAATAAGGAAGGGTTCAACACCCAGGACCTGAGGATCGACTCCACAAGTTGTGAAAGTGTGTTTACGACTCACCGTTATAGAAAGGGTTAGAGGAAGCGTTGGGGTCCCAGACATGCCACAGCTGCACGGAGATGAAGGGAGCAGAACAGCTGACATAACAGAAGATGACAGTAATGGTGAGCTTCACTGTCTTGATCTTGGCCCGGCTGATGCTTCTGATGGAGTGTGAACGAGGGTTGGCCCCCCGGAATGGTCTTAAGGTCTGCTCGTTCGTCCTGGTCATGGTGGGTTTGTGGTCTGCCACCATGGGCGTCGACAGAGTCATCGGAGCGTCGAGGAGTGGCACGATGTTCTCTTGAAGCGGCGTGTCGTGGATGCAGGTAGATACCTCGCCCTCTGTTCGGTGTCTCTGAGGTCGCAAGCGGACCAGAAGCCTGGGCCGCCGTGTATCTCTCCACCGCTGGGTGTGATCATCCATCTGCTTGTGCTTGAAGTTGACGTACAGCGTCCGGCAGATGCACGAGTAGGCAAATATAAGGAAAATTAGAGGCACTATGAACACGGAGAGAGCGTACCAAGTGACGTAGGCTCTAGGGCCCCAGGGAGGGATGAAGGAAGCCCAGCAGTCCCACGAGCCGTTGCCCAAATCCTGATAGCTAAACACAAAGAGCTGGGGAATGCAGGAACCTAGAGCCAGCACCCACGCCAGGCAGATCATGTTCTTTGACCTGCGCGGCGTCCATGCACAGTTGGAGAGCGGGTAGCAAATCACTTGGTACCGGTCAAGAGCTGTCATCACGAGCAGGTAGGAGTTGAGGTAAGGGCCGAGAAGCTGTCCGAACTTAACCACCTTACACAAGAAGCCTCCTCCACGGAACCTGTAGGTCACCTCCCACACCATCTGTGGCAGAACGTTGAAGAAGGCAGTGATGAGATCAGACAAACAGAGACTGAGTATGAAGTAACACATGCGGGTCAGCTTCTTATGGCGGACCAGCAGCATGAAAAGCACGACCACGTTACCTAAAACTGTTAACAAGAAGATGGCCAGAAGCGTTACGATCTCCCACACTACTAGGGCTTCATCTCTTAGATTGCTAGAAGCTCCCTCGCCCTCGGAAGTGATATTAGAGGTTAGCACAAGCACGTTGACACTTTCTGTGACCTGACTCAAGCTCTCTCTGGCCAGGTCAAAGGTGCTATTAGTTACCAGAACCCCCAGCTCCTCTGTGACCACCTCCCGCCAGGGTCTCTTTGCGTTCACCAGCCAGTCGTTTGCTGCACTAATATTGTCGTCGAGCCACTTGGTAGGCTGAGACCAGGAAGTGGCGAGGTCGTCAGCACTAGAGCTAGACCACGTCATCATCACCAAGTACCAGCTTCTCTGTATCTACAGTACTGACGAACCATGAGTTATTACGCTCACAACAGCTCACACGACGCTTCTGAAAGTAAGAATAAAGAATTAGAAGTTTTCAGGGTTTCACGAAGCATTTGGTTTTCCCCAAGTGAAAATTATTGCAGAATTATTGTATTCTGTTTGTCAACAATGCGAAAACCCTCTAAGTCATGCAGTGTTTGAGCTCTGGCGAATGAAGAAGTGCTCTCCTTATTTAAACCTTAGGAAAAGTTGGGCTTTCCTTTCACATGCAGCATCCAGCACCCTGTGAGGAGCAGTGCTTGCAAAACTAGACTGCCACCACACGAGCTCTGCCTCTAAATACAATAATGATTAATAAAATCATTCAAAAATAAACAGTAGCGTAGCCGACCCTGGGTACCACTGTAGAGGACTCCATTTCCAGCATCAACAGTAACACGCCAGGGTTGTTAGACGTCCCTTTGCTATATACGTTAAGTGATTCCTTGCGTCTTAACACTTGTATCGTTCGTCTTATTAGTCACTATTCTTAAAGACAGAAAATTTTGCGTTTTCATTCATAGGAGAAACGCTAAATCCATAGGGGTCATATGGTCCCCAGGGGAAAAGGATGAGTAGATAGAGTCCGATGCTATATCCACACACTTTACAATGATCCCTTCAAGCATAGACTGTGCTAGGGAGACAGTAGTCGCCTGAGCACCGTCCACTAAGCTTCCACAGGCCAACATGACTCACGAAATCGTAATGACACGATTGCAAACAAACCATACCACGGGCGGGATTTGAACCCGACGGCTTTTAGGGGACTTGAGCTAGAGTTCGTCACTGCAATTTGTGGACACAGTGGTGCCTATGCTAACCTTCCTATGGTATAGAAATACACCTAGTTGGACGAATCTTATTGAAGCTAGCTGGTCCAGTGGCTAACGCGACGGTCTGGAGTTTTCAGACTCTCTGACCGCGGGTTCAAATCCCGCCCATGGTATGGTTTCCACAGGCCAGGTAGAGGCAGCCCAGCTTGGGAAGGCGCGCCTAGCCATCGTAGAGAGCAAATATTACGTTCAGATCTTGTTACAAAAAACGCGATTCTAAAAGCTTAGAGATCTCCAGTGAATACTAGAAAGGACTGCCCTTCTAGCATCCAGCCTGTTACTGGGTTTTCGTAACAAGTAGTCAGTATCTTTGTCCAATTATCCATTAAAATTTAGTATGGTTCAATAGTGCTTTAGGATTACAACTGGTAGGCTACTAACTAGAGAAATTAAAATTTAATAAATTTATTAAGTAGTAAGTTGTCTAGAGGTATATTATCAAATTAAATCAATTACAGCAATCAAAATAAAATCAATCTCTCGAGTTCAATATTATTGTGCTGAAAGCACATATCACATTTATAATTCTTAAGTACCGTCAGGTACATTAACATTTAATAAGATATTACAAATATGTACAAGTGTGTGTATGCGTATAAGTGCTCTTAAGTAGTTAGCTGTGTCTCAAGACTCGAATTAGACTTAAACAAGTGACTGACAAAGTCCTCAAATAAACTAACTTCTTGACCGACTGGCAACCCGAACAGTCTGCTTGAACAACAAAGAATGCTAAGCCCAATAGCAATGCAATATCAAGCGACTGCGACACAGAATCAGGAACTGGGAAATAATATAACGACACTAAGTAGGGACCATCTGCAGATCCTCCACAAGTTACAAAACTCCCATAAAACTGAATCTACGTTCAGCATAGGAAAAACTGTGACTGTGACAATACACAGGAACCAGTACAAAATTAGGTCAGAAGCTATAGCTCGGGACCTGAGATGTTCAGAGTGTCAATGTGACACACAACCTCAGTACAACGTCGAAAATCACTAAGTCTATACAATGTTCTGTGAACAAAGTTCTACAGAACTAACAAGAATAATAAGACAGACAATCTGTCCAACCAGCAAGCGAGTCTCCAGCAGACTGTCAGACAGACAATCTGTCCAACCAGCAAGCGAGTCTCTAGCAGACTGAATACTTCACACGAGGTGAGGACACCCCCCCCTCGATCACGTGATAGCTACGTGGACAACTGCAGCTCAGGAGCCGGCAGTATAACGAGCGACAAGCGATAATTACAGTAGTTTGACAATCAAGCCTAACTGAGCACATTTTATACACATCCTAACAACATAAGCTAAATAACAATATAACAGTCAAATAATAATATAAAGGCATACATTTACGATTTAGCTATTATCGCAAATATAAGCAATATAAAATTAAATGAAAAGATAATATACATTACATATATACATAATAATCATTGTAACCCATTCAGGGGTTGCAACACCCCCCCCCCCAACACGACAGAGGGTCGCACTAGGAGTTGCATGAATGTCTTTCACATTATTTCTGGTTACTCATATCAATATTATTATCAAAATAAATATTAATGAATGTCTCTTGTGCCAAGCACCTCTACAATTTCACAGCGTCCGTCACTAGGATATGCCCCTAGGTACTAGGGCAGTACACAGTATCGTATATCTTCATACTAGTGGTTATATACATCAGTGTAGAGACAGGATAGCGCTGACAAGGAGGGCACGTTGAGGCTCGATCATAGTAGAGGAGACTGCATTCCACTCTTAAGTAGTGGTTGTGGAATGCTAGGCAGTATGAACATCTGAGTATGAAACAGCTTAAGGTGTGTAGTAAGGGGGGGGTCTGCGGCAGGACAGTGTTGTGTCACGCAGTACATCACCCGCACCACACTACTCACTCAACACTCAGCTTGTTTCCTCCTCACACAACATTACTGTGAATATATAAATATAATAATTAGACATGACATGAGTATATATAGTTAATATGGGCTGGAGGGATTAAGTTACTTTACTGAATTTGACATAGCAAGTAACAAAAGGTATTTGGGCATAAAATTACGTTAATTTAATGTAACTGATAATTATTAAGGACGAGACAGAGCGTCAGCAATTACATTACAATGACCACTTATGTGTTTTATACTAATAGAATAAGGTTGGATTCTGAGGGCCCACCTCATGATCCTAGCATTTTTACTTTTCATAGTATTTATATAAGTGAGTGGATTGTGGTCAGAAAAAACGTTAATTTTAAATGGGGAAGTGCCCAAATACACGTCAAAATGTTCCAAGGACACCACAAGAGCTAGAGCCTCTTTCTCAATAGTGGCATAATTTTTCTGGTGTCGTTTAAGCTTAGATGAATAGTAACATATAGGATGGAGAATATCAGAGGATGTTGACTGTTGGAGCAGCACAGCACCCACTGCATAACAACTTGCATCTATATCTAAAAAGAAGGGAAGATTGAAATTAGGACTCTTCAACACAGGAGCAGAGGATAGCAAGCGCTTCAACCTTTTGAACGAGTCTGAACAAATGGGGGCCTGTCCGGGATTTTGTAACAAGTAGTCAGTATCTTTGTCCAATTATCCATTAAAATTTAGTATGGTTCAATAGTGCTTTAGGATTACAACTAGTAGCCTACCAGTTGTAATCCTAAAGCACTATTGAACCATACTAAATTTTAATGGATAATTGGACAAAGATACTGACTACTTGTTACGAAAACCCAGTAACAGGCTGGATGCTAGAAGGGCAGTCCTTTCTAGTATTCACTGGAGATCTCTAAGCTTTTAGAATCGCGTTTTTTGTAACAAATGGGGGCCTGTCCGGGATTTTGTAACAAGTAGTCAGTATCTTTGTCCAATTATCCATTAAAATTTAGTATGGTTCAATAGTGCTTTAGGATTACAACTGGTAGGCTACTAACTAGAGAAATTAAAATTTAATAAATTTATTAAGTAGTAAGTTGTCTAGAGGTATATTATCAAATTAAATCAATTACAGCAATCAAAATAAAATCAATCTCTCGAGTTCAATATTATTGTGCTGAAAGCACATATCACATTTATAATTCTTAAGTACCGTCAGGTACATTAACATTTAATAAGATATTACAAATATGTACAAGTGTGTGTATGCGTATAAGTGCTCTTAAGTAGTTAGCTGTGTCTCAAGACTCGAATTAGACTTAAACAAGTGACTGACAAAGTCCTCAAATAAACTAACTTCTTGACCGACTGGCAACCCGAACAGTCTGCTTGAACAACAAAGAATGCTAAGCCCAATAGCAATGCAATATCAAGCGACTGCGACACAGAATCAGGAACTGGGAAATAATATAACGACACTAAGTAGGGACCATCTGCAGATCCTCCACAAGTTACAAAACTCCCATAAAACTGAATCTACGTTCAGCATAGGAAAAACTGTGACTGTGACAATACACAGGAACCAGTACAAAATTAGGTCAGACGCTATAGCTCGGGACCTGAGATGTTCAGAGTGTCAATGTGACACACAACCTCAGTACAACGTCGAAAATCACTAAGTCTATACAATGTTCTGTGAACAAAGTTCTACAGAACTAACAAGAATAATGAGACAGACAATCTGTCCAACCAGCAAGCGAGTCTCCAGCAGACTGTCAGACAGACAATCTGTCCAACCAGCAAGCGAGTCTCTAGCAGACTGAATACTTCACACGAGGTGAGGACACCCCCCCCTCGATCACGTGATAGCTACGTGGACAACTGCAGCTCAGGAGCCGGCAGTATAACGAGCGACAAGCGATAATTACAGTAGTTTGACAATCAAGCCTAACTGAGCACATTTTATACACATCCTAACAACATAAGCTAAATAACAATATAACAGTCAAATAATAATATAAAGGCATACATTTACGATTTAGCTATTATCGCAAATATAAGCAATATAAAATTAAATGAAAAGATAATATACATTACATATATACATAATAATCATTGTAACCCATTCAGGGGTTGCAACAGATCTTCATCATACCAGAGGCAATGAGTTAGACACATCTGCAACACCTGTGTACTGATCTCCGAAATGTTTGGCCTGCACTAGGATATCTATGTGTTGCACATGTGTTTTATGTATCAACTTGATAGTGTTACACAAGATTAGAGTCGTATTTGAAGGTTGAGAAAGCTAGTTCGAGCGTTGACAGTGAGGCTGGCATAACTCATCAGAAGTCTCATGGATCTGAAGGTGGCTTTCTTAGGTATTAACTCGTATATGTTATAATTATGGGAAGTTACTTAAGCAACTTGTGTCTAACAGTAATAAGCTTAGAGATGATACCAATATCTCACTTTTGTTTACTCTCTCACCTCTCCTTCCTTCCTCTATATCCTTGCTTCTACCCATCCCGCACCCCGTGACCTGGTGGCAAAAGCTCTCGCTTCACACGGTGAGGGTCCGGGTTCAATTCCCGGCGAAAGGGTTGAAAACATCGGACATGTTTCCTTACACCGGTTGTCTATGTTCACCCAGCAGTAAAATGGGTACCTGGGTGTTAGTGGACTGGTGTGGGTCGCATCCTGGGGAAAAAACTGACCTAATTTGCGGGAAATGCTCAGCATATCAAGCGGCTTTCTATATAGTAAGTATATCACTGATGTCAGCTATGGTCTTTACACCTTGTACATGTACTTGTAGTAAATAAAGATATATTATTATATTCCTCCACCTTCTTCTCCTACTTTCTTTCCCAAGTGTAGTTCCTGTGTTGCTCTCTCCCCTCCCTCCCAGCCACTACTGATCCTGGCACTCCGCGGCGCATCCTCAACACCTGCAAAATATAAACAAAAAATATGAGAATGGCGCACGAGAGTCAATATGTCACCTGCAGCGAGCAGCTTACTGGAGTTGCTACCACTCCACCACCACTACCACCACCACTACCACTACCACCACCACTACCACTACCACCACCACTACCACTACTACCACTACCACTACTACCACTACCACTAATACCACTACCACTACCACC
>NC_091314.1:2501621-2519121 GCF_038502225.1 Cherax quadricarinatus | reverse complement strand
ATGTCTAATCTGGATTGAAGAGGTCCTGCCAAGGTTCACATTTGTAGTCTAAATGTAAACCAGCCGGGGCTACCTATGTGCACTAAATGCTTGCGGACTTCAGTCCAGATGATCGCTGGAGATGATGATGCCTCCGGGTCACGACATCTTTCGCTGGACGAGGTCAGTTTCCGTGTTGTCGCTGACAGACTCGTGGGAGTACAAAGTCAAATTAGTTTACTTTTTTTTTTTTCGACTTTACTGGTGTATTGACTGAGATGCCGGCGACATTTGCTAAGACATCCTGAGGCCTTCAGCACCACCACTCAGGGCACCACCACCCAGGGTACTACCATCACCACCAACCAGGACACCACCACCCAGGTCCCTACCGGCACCACCACCCAGGTCCCTACCAGCACCACCACCCAGGTCCCTACCGGCACCACCACCCAGGGTACTACCATCACCACCAACCAGGACACCACCACCCAGGTCCCTACCGGCACCACCACCCAGGTCCCTACCGGCACCACCACCCAGGTCCCTACCGGCACCACCACCCAGGTCCCTACCGGCACCACCACCCAGGTCCCTACCGGCACAACCACCCAGGGCACTACTACCACCACCACCCAGGGCACCACCAACACCACCACCCAGGACACCACCACCCAGGTCCCTACCGGCACCACCACCCAGGTCCCTACCGGCACCACCACCCAGGTCCCTACCGGCACCACCACCCAGGTCCCTACCAGCACCACCACCCAGGTCCCTACCGGCACAACCACCCAGGGCACTACTACCACCACCACCCAGGGCACCACCAACACCACCACCCAGGACACCACCACCAATATTATTCTTTCTCCGTACCTCACCGCTACAACCTTCTGTAATTACAACCGACGCTTGCATGCCCCTTGAACCTAAACTAAAATAGGAACGTAGTAGTATTCTTACACGTGAAATACATCTGTCTACCAGAGGAAACAATCGAACTAGTGTTGCAAACATTGTTTACCCACCTTCAGTGTATTATCAAAACTCCAGTAACATTGTAGTCTACACCAAGCAGAGGTAGACGGAATGTTGCAAGAAATATATGTAAATGTTTGTCTAAAATCTAGACAGCAGAGAATTCTCGTAATTCTTCCCAGGTGAAAATACGCCAGATATACCGAGTATATACACAGGTAGGTGTATTTCTCTGTGTATGTATATACTGAGAGTTTAATACCTATTTTAGGGCTTAAAGTATTTTTTGTCTGGAGGTGAGATTAGTTACGTGGTGCCTTAATGACCAGCCTAGTGTGGTCGATAGTCTGTAAACTTCAGTCTAGACACCATGCCCAGTTGGTAACCCACACAGTTGGTAACCCACACAGTTGGTAACCCACACAGTTGGTAACCCACACAGTTGGTAACCCACACAGTTGGTAACCCACACAGTTGGTAACCCACACAGTTGGTAACCCACGCAGTTGGTAACCCACACAGTTGGTAACCCACACAGTCGGTAACCCACACAGTCGGTAACCCACACAGTCGGTAACCCACACAGTCGGTAACCCACACAGTTGGTAACCCACACAGTTGGTAACCCACACAGTTGGTAACCCACGCAGTTGGTAACCCACACAGTTGGTAACCCACACAGTCGGTAACCCACACAGTTGGTAACCCACACAGTTGGTAACCCACACAGTTGGTAACCCACACAGTTGGTAACCCACACAGTTGGTAACCCACACAGTTGGTAACCCACACAGTTGGTAACCCACACAGTTGGTAACCCACACAGTTGGTAACCCACACAGTCGGTAACCCACACAGTTGGTAACCCACACAGTCGGTAACCCACACAGTTGGTAACCCACACAGTTGGTAACCCACACAGTTGGTAACCCACACAGTTGGTAACCCACACAGTTGGTAACCCACACAGTTGGTAACCCACACAGTTGGTAACCCACACAGTTGGTAACCCACACAGTTGGCAACCCACACAGTTGGTAACCCCCACAGTTGGCAACCCACACAGTTGGTAACCCACACAGTTGGCAACCCACACAGTTGGTAACCCACACAGTTGGTAACCCAGGGAAGCAGTGTCTACCAGGAGCATCTCTTGCCCACAAACACGGAGATGATAGAGAGAGATGATAGAAAGATGGAATGAAATACAGTAACGGAAATAAGGTGAGAAGAGAGGAAGGAGGAAAGATAGACGGAGGAAGAGAAGGATAAAGAGGGTCATTAAGATGGCGACAAAAGGCTGACTTGACGCAGAAGATAAATACTCTCACATTATTGGGATGGAGGCGATGAAATGTCACGAAGAAAGAGGGATAACAGGAAGGAAGGAAGGAGGGAGGAGATAGAGGGGACGTTGATATAAAGAAGGAAATATGGCAGTAAATAGGAGGGAAGGACTGTGTCGGTAGACGTCAGAATATAGAAGGAAAAAGAATGTAAAGAAAGAGGGAGAGAGAGAAAAAAAAGAGAGAGGGAGAGAGAGAGAGATGGATATCACTTAACTATCTATCAATACTGTGCGTACACATCATTCATGTGCACATTAATGTGAGTACACACCATGTGCACTTTTTTTTTTTTGGGTGGGGGGGGGCAGTAATCAAAATCTTATATCTTTTTTTTTTTAACTTTATCGATCTCTCGCGTAATTTTTTCCTATAAATTTTGAATCGTCGTCTGGAAAAGACGATGGTAACTGACCAAGGAAAATTGAGACGAGTTTGTGTGTTATTTTTGTCTGTTACCTGGAGGTTATTCCGGGGATCAACGCCCCCGCGGCCCGGTCCATGACCAGGCCTCCCGATGGATCAGGGCCTGATCAACTAGGCTGTTACTGCTGGCCGCATGCAGTCCGACGTACGAGCCACAGCCCGGCTGATCCGGCACTGGTTGAAGATTGTGGTTGACCAGTCAACTTGACGTTGAATTGAGGATGTATCAACTGGGGCGAAATTTCAGGGCGTGTTTCTTGTGGAGGTGCAGCTTAAGGTGCGGCTTGAGGGGCGGTTTGAGGTGCAGCTTGAGGGGCGGTTTGAGGGGCGGTTTGAGGTGTGGCTTGAGGTGCGGTTTGAGGGGCGGTTTGAGGGGCGGTTTGAGGTGCGGTTTGATGGGCGGTTTGAGGTGCTGTTTGAGGTGCGGTTTGAGGTGCGGCTTGAGGGGCGGCTTGAGGTGCAGCTTGAGGTGCGGCTTGAGGGGCGGCTTGAGGTGCAGCTTGAGGTGCAGCTTGAGATGCGGCTTGAGGGGCGGTTTGAGGGGCGGTTTGAGGTGCTGTTTGAGGTGCGGTTTGAGGTGCGGCTTGAGCACCGGTGAGGCTTGAGGTGCGGTTTGAGGTGCAGCTTGAGGTGCTGTTTGAGGGGCGGTTTGAGGTGCGGCTTGAGGGGCGGCTTGAGGTGCGGTTTGAGGTGCGGCTTGAGGGGCAGTTTGAGGAGCGGCTTGAGGTGCAGCTTGAGGTGCGGCTTGAGGGGTGGTTTGAGGTGCGGCTTGAGGTGTAGCTTGAGGTGCGGCTTGAGGGGCGGTTTGAGGTGCGGCTTGAGGTGCAGCTTGAGGTGCAGCTTGAGGTGCGGCTTGAGGGGCGGTTTGAGGGGCGGTTTGAGGTGCTGTTTGAGGTGCGGTTTGAGATGTGGCTTGAGGGGCAGCTTGAGGTGCAGCTTGAGGTGCGGCTTGAGGGGCGGTTTGAGGTGCGGCTTGAGGGGCGGTTTGAGGTGCAGCTTGAGGTGCGGATTGAGGTGTGGCCTGAGGGGCGGTTTGAGGTGTGGCTTGAGGTGCGGCTTGAGGTGCGGTTTGAGGTGCGGCTTGAGGTGCGGTTTGAGGTGCGGTTTGAGGTGCGGCTTGAGGGGCGGCTTGAGGTGCGGCTTGAGGGGCGGTTTGAGGTGCGGCTTGAGGTGCAGCTTGAGGTGCGGCTTGGGCGGTTTGAGGTGCGGCTTGAGGTGCGGCTTGAGGGGCGGTTTGAGGAGCGGCTTGAGGTGCAGCTTGAGGTGCGGCTTGAGGGGCGGTTTGAGGTACGGCTTGAGGTGTGGCTTGAGGGGCGGTTTGAGGTGCAGTTTGAGGTGCGGCTTGGGCGGTTTGAGGTGCGGCTTTAGGTGCAGCTTGAGTTGCGGTTTGAGGTGCGGCTTGAGGTGCAGCTTGAGGGGCGGTTTGAGGTGCAACTTGAGGGGCGGTTTGAGGTGCAGCTTTAGGTGCGGTTTGAGGTGCGGCTTGAGGGGCGGTTTGAGGTGCGGCTTGAGGGGCGGTTTGAGGTGCGGCTTGAGGGGCGGCTTGAGGGGCGGTTAGAGGTGCGGCTTGGGGGAGGATACTGGTAACTGGGTCATTTTTCCCCCGAGTGAGGTCTTTCTTGTTAGGGACCACCGCGAGTTTCCCTGTTTGGGAGTCCAGTCCCATTCAGGGACCACAGTCACAGTCTTAATAATCAGATACCTCCCTCACACTGCCTCCCCTCACACTGCCTCCCCTCACACTGCCTCCCCTCACACTGCCTCCCCTCACACTGTCTCCACTCACACTGCCTCCCTCACACTGCCTCCCTCACACTGCCTCCCTCACAATGCCTCCCCTCACACTGAGAAGCGCGACACACACTCCATGATCAATCAGACTGTCCCTGGGGTCGGTTGCACTATCACCTTACAAGCGGAATGAGGCGATTGACAACAATGGATCTTCCAGTCAAGAAGTGTAATGCAAGATTAACACACACACACACACACACACACACACACACACACACACACACACACACACACACACACACACACACACACACACACACACACACACACACACACACACACAATAGTTCCATATAAAATGGCCTTAAGCATCAAATAAAAAAGCCTTATTAATTTCGTACTAATAAAGGCACCCAGAGTGAGAGGAAATATCTGGGAGAGGGAGGGAGTGTGGAATGACGGGAATCGGAAATGTGGTAAGGATTGAGGGTAATGAGAGAAAGACGGAGAGAAATGGGGTGTATAGAGAATAACAGGAAAGGATTTTGTGCAGGAATAAATCTGGAATAGCAAGGGAAAAGGAATACAGTTTTATATACACCTAAATACATCTAAAGGTGCGAATTTCTCTATATATACACTGAAAGGCGTATATCTCGGTTTATGTACACTGAGGTGTGTGTGTGTGTGTGTGTGTGTGTGTGTGTGTGTGTGCATTAAACAGAGAGTTTAATCCCTATTTTAGGTAATAAATTATTATTGACTGGTGGTGAACAGGTTACCTGCAGCCTGAGTGATTCCTCCAGTAGACGATAGACCTCAGTCTCGCTGACCAAACCATAAGACAAGAAAGGGTTGTGATAATGTATTTGGCTTTGTTGCCTCCTCAGAGATAGTTTCTTGGAAAGCTTCTAAATTTTATCTTTGACTTCGTTGTATTGCCTAGCTGTGAGTGGTGAACCAGGTGTGTTAGCTTTGGTTGGTATGCTGGTCTCTCAGTCAGGTCTGTTAACTGTGGTTGGTATGCTTGTCTCTCAGTCAGGTCTGTTAACTGTGGTTGGTATGCTTGTCTCTCAGTCAGGTCTGTTAACTGTGGTTGGTATGCTTGTCTCTCAGTCAGGTCTGTTAACTATGGTTGGTATGCTGGTCTCTCAGTCAGGTCTGTTAACTGTGCTTGGTATGCTGGTCTCTCAGTCAGGTCTGTTAACTGTGCTTGGTATGCTTGTCTCTCAGTCAGGTCTGTTAACTGTGGTTGGTATGCTGGTCTCTCAGTCAGGTCTGTTAACTGTGGTTGGTATGCTGGTCTCTCAGTCAGGTCTGTTAACTGTGGTTGGTATGCTTGTCTCTCAGTCAGGTCTGTTAACTATGGTTGGTATGCTGGTCTCTCAGTCAGATCTGTTAACTGTGGTTGGTATGCTTGTCTCTCAGTCAGGTCTGTTAACTATGGTTGGTATGCTTGTCTCTCAGTCAGGTCTGTTAACTATGGTTGGTATGCTGGTCTCTCAGTCAGGTCTGTTAACTGTGCTTGGTATGCTGGTCTCTCAGTCAGGTCTGTTAACTGTGGTTGGTATGCTGGTCTCTCAGTCAGGTCTGTTAACTATGGTTGGTATGCTTGTCTCTCAGTCAGGTCTGTTAACTATGGTTGGTATGCTGGTCTCTCAGTCAGGTCTGTTAACTGTGCTTGGTATGCTGGTCTCTCAGTCAGGTCTGTTAACTGTGGTTGGTATGCTGGTCTCTCAGTCAGGTCTGTTAACTGTGGTTGGTATGCTGGTCTCTCAGTCAGGTCTGTTAACTGTGGTTGGTATGCTGGTCTCTCAGTCAGGTCTGTTAACTGTGGTTGGTATGCTGGTCTCTCAGTCAGGTCTGTTAACTGTGGTTGGTATGCTTGTCTCTCAGTCAGGTCTGTTAACTGTGGTTGGTATGCTTGTCTCTCAGTCAGGTCTGTTAACTATGGTTGGTATGCTTGTCTCTCAGTCAGGTCTGCTAACTGTGGTTGGTATGCTTGTCTCTCAGTCAGGTCTATTAACTGTGGTTGGTATGCTGGTCTATCAGTCAGGTCTGTTAACTATGGTTGGTATGCTGGTCTCTGTCAGGTCTGTTAACTATGGTTGGTATGCTGGTCTCTCAGTCAGGTCTGTTAACTATGGTTGGTATGCTTGTCTCTCAGTCAGGTCTATTAACTGTGGTTGGTATGCTGGTCTCTCAGTCAGGTCTGTTAACTATGGTTGGTATGCTGGTCTCTCAGTCAGATCTGTTAACTGTGGTTGGTATGCTGGTCTCTGTCAGGTCTGTTAACTATGGTTGGTATGCTGGTCTCTCAGTCAGGTCTGTTAACTATGGTTGGTATGCTGGTCTCTCAGTCAGGTCTGTTAACTGTGCTTGGTATGCTGGTCTCTCAGTCAGGTCTGTTAACTGTGGTTGGTATGCTGGTCTCTGTCAGGTCTGTTAACTGTGGTTGGTATGCTGGTCTCTCAGTCAGGTCTGTTAACTGTGGTTGGTATGCTTGTCTCTCAGTCAGGTCTATTAACTGTGGTTGGTATGCTGGTCTCTCAGTCAGGTCTGTTAACTGTGGTTGGTATGCTGGTCTCTCAGTCAGGTCTGTTAACTGTGCTTGGTATGCTGGTCTCTCAGTCAGGTCTGTTAACTATGGTTGGTATGCTTGTCTCTCAGTCAGGTCTGTTAACTGTGGTTGGTATGCTGGTCTCAGTCAGGTCTATTAACTGTGGTTGGTATGCTGATCTCTCAGTCAGGTCTGTTAACTGTGCTTGGTATGCTGGTCTCTCAGTCAGGTCTGTTAACTATGGTTGGTATGCTTGTCTCTCAGTCAGGTCTGTTAACTATGGTTGGTATGCTGGTCTCTCAGTCAGGTCTGTTAACTGTGCTTGGTATGCTGGTCTCTCAGTCAGGTCTGTTAACTATGGTTGGTATGCTGGTCTCTCAGTCAGGTCTGTTAACTGTGGTTGGTATGCTGGTCTCAGTCAGGTCTATTAACTGTGGTTGGTATGCTGGTCTCTCAGTCAGGTCTGTTAACTGTGGTTGGTATGCTGGTCTCTCAGTCAGGTCTGTTAACTGTGGTTGGTATGCTGGTCTCTCAGTCAGGTCTGTTAACTATGGTTGGTATGCTTGTCTCTCAGTCAGGTCTGTTAACTGTGGTTGGTATGCTTGTCTCTCAGTCAGGTCTATTAACTGTGGTTGGTATGTTGGTCTATCAGTCAGGTCTGTTAACTATGGTTGGTATGCTGGTCTCTGTCAGGTCTGTTAACTATGGTTGGTATGCTGGTCTCTCAGTCAGGTCTGTTAACTATGGTTGGTATGCTTGTCTCTCAGTCAGGTCTATTAACTGTGGTTGGTATGCTGGTCTCTCAGTCAGGTCTGTTAACTATGGTTGGTATGCTGGTCTCTCAGTCAGATCTGTTAACTGTGGTTGGTATGCTGGTCTCTGTCAGGTCTGTTAACTATGGTTGGTATGCTGGTCTCTCAGTCAGGTCTGTTAACTATGGTTGGTATGCTGGTCTCTGTCAGGTCTGTTAACTATGGTTGGTATGCTGGTCTCTCAGTCAGGTCTGTTAACTATGGTTGGTATGCTTGTCTCTCAGTCAGGTCTATTAACTGTGGTTGGTATGCTGGTCTCTCAGTCAGGTCTGTTAACTATGGTTGGTATGCTGGTCTCTCAGTCAGATCTGTTAACTGTGGTTGGTATGCTGGTCTCTGTCAGGTCTGTTAACTATGGTTGGTATGCTGGTCTCTCAGTCAGGTCTGTTAACTATGGTTGGTATGCTGGTCTCTCAGTCAGGTCTGTTAACTGTGCTTGGTATGCTGGTCTCTCAGTCAGGTCTGTTAACTATGGTTGGTATGCTGGTCTCTCAGTCAGGTCTGTTAACTGTGGTTGGTATGCTGGTCTCTCAGTCAGGTCTGTTAACTGTGCTTGGTATGCTGGTCTCTCAGTCAGGTCTGTTAACTGTGGTTGGTATGCTGGTCTCTGTCAGGTCTGTTAACTATGGTTGGTATGCTGGTCTCTCAGTCAGGTCTGTTAACTGTGCTTGGTATGCTGGTCTCTCAGTCAGGTCTGTTAACTGTGGTTGGTATGCTGGTCTCTCAGTCAGGTCTGTTAACTGTGCTTGGTATGCTGGTCTCTCAGTCAGGTCTGTTAACTATGGTTGGTATGCTGGTCTCTCAGTCAGGTCTGTTAACTGTGCTTGGTATGCTGGTCTCTCAGTCAGGTCTGTTAACTGTGGTTGGTATGCTGGTCTCTCAGTCAGGTCTGTTAACTGTGGTTGGTATGCTGGTCTCTCAGTCAGGTCTGTTAACTGTGGTTGGTATGCTGGTCTCTCAGTCAGGTCTGTTAACTATGGTTGGTATGCTTGTCTCTCAGTCAGGTCTGTTAACTGTGGTTGGTATGCTGGTCTCTCAGTCAGGTCTGTTAACTATGGTTGGTATGCTTGTCTCTCAGTCAGGTCTGTTAACTGTGGTTGGTATGCTGGTCTCTGTCAGGTCTGTTAACTATGGTTGGTATGCTGGTCTCTCAGTCAGGTCTGTTAACTGTGCTTGGTATGCTGGTCTCTCAGTCAGGTCTGTTAACTGTGGTTGGTATGCTGGTCTCTCAGTCAGGTCTGTTAACTGTGCTTGGTATGCTGGTCTCTCAGTCAGGTCTGTTAACTATGGTTGGTATGCTTGTCTCTCAGTCAGGTCTGTTAACTATGGTTGGTATGCTTGTCTCTCAGTCAGGTCTGTTAACTGTGCTTGGTATGCTGGTCTCTCAGTCAGGTCTGTTAACTGTGGTTGGTATGCTGGTCTCTCAGTCAGGTCTGTTAACTGTGGTTGGTATGCTGGTCTTTCAGTCAGGTATCCTAGCTACTCATTTTCGTAAACACTTCTTGGCATCTTATTGAATTGTTCGCATGATTCCCTCTCGTATCGCTTGAACTGTACCTGCGTTCTAACTTGGTAATTAGCAGAGGTAGTTAATACTTGTGTAATGAAAGGGCGAAGGCTGGAGATCCTGTCATCAATGGTGCGCCGAGTATTTGGGCTAATATGACGTGTGCTTATGGCGGTGTGTTCACTTACACTGGGTGGTGCTGCCTATAACTGTCTTCATGGTGGTGTGTTCACTTACAGGATGGGTGGTGATGCCTATAACTGTCTTCATGGTGGTGTCGTCACTCGCAGGATGGGTGGTGATGCCTATAACTGTCTTCATGGTGGTGTGTTCACTTACAGGATGGGTGGTGCTGCCTATAACTGTCTTCATGGTGGTGTCGTCACTCACAGGATGGGTGGTGCTGCCTATAACTGTCTTCATGGTGGTGTGTTCACTTACAGGATGGGTGGTGATGCCTATAACTGTCTTCATGGTGGTGTGTTCACTTACAGGATGGGTGGTGCTGCCTATAACTGTCTTCATGGTGGTGTCGTCACTCGCAGGATGGGTGGTGATGCCTATAACTGTCTTCATGGTGGTGTGTTCACTTACAGGATGGGTGGTGCTGCCTTTAACTGTCTTCATGGTGGTGGTCACTCACAGGATGGGTGGTGCTACCTAAGACTGTCTTCATGGTGGTGGTCACTCACAGGATGGGTGGTGCTGCCTATAACTGTCTGCATGGTGGTGGTCACTCACAGGATGGGTGGTGCTACCTAAGACTGTCTTCATGGTGGTGGTCACTCACAGGATGGGTGGTGATGCCTATAACTGTCTTCATGGTGGTGTCGTCACTCACAGGATGGGTGGTGCTACCTGAGACTGTCTTCAGGTTGGTGTTCACTCACAGGATGGGTGGTGCTACCTAAGACTGTCTTCATGGTGTTGTCGTCACTCACAGGATGGGTGGTGCTACCTGAGACTGTCTTCAGGTTGGTGGTCACTCACAGGATGGGTGGTGCTACCTAAGACTGTCTTCATGGTGGTGTCGTCACTCACAGGATGGGTGGTGCTACCTGAGACTGTCTTCATGGTGGTGGTCACTCACAGGATGGGTGGTGCTACCTAAGACTGTCTTCATGGTGGTGTCGTCACTCACAGGATGGGTGGTGCTACCTGAGACTGTCTTCAGGTTGGTGGTCACTCACAGGATGGGTGGTGCTACCTAAGACTGTCTTCATGGTGGTGGTCACTCACAGGATGGGTGGTGCTACCTGAGACTGTCTTCATGGTGGTGGTCACTCACAGGATGGGTGGTGCTACCTGAGACTGTCTTCATGGTGGTGGTCACTCACAGGATGGGTGGTGCTGCCTATAACTGTCTTCATGGTGGTGGTCACTCACTGGACGAGGGGTAAAGCACAAATAGTAACTATAGTACATGGGCGTTTACACTAGATTTACATAAGCAATGACATCAGATTATATTTAGATGTTTTAAAGCAATCGATCGTAGAAAGTTCCATAATTTTGGTCTTTTTAACCTACACATATATCAGAGATACTTGTTTTCTGTACTGTGTCTGTTGGTTCTGCTGTTCTCCAGGAAGAATCACTGTTAGACGAGAGAGACGCATGTTCAGCACCTGGGTATCTTCATTTCTGAAACGTTTCACCTCCTCTGCAGGCTTCTACAGTCGAATACACAAGTTATTAGATACTGGAGACAGCAGAAGCAATGGAGAGGTAAAGATTGAGGTGGCCAATCCCTCAGTCTAGAGAAGTGTTCTGCTTCATAGTCTTGGTCAAGAGTTTAAGCTCCGGGTTGATGTCTGAGTTCAGTGTTCTATATACATAGCTTGGACAACAAGTTTGGATATCGCACAACTACAGGGTGCTTCACTCGTAGGAGGACTCGAGTTGGCACACCCGTAGTCGCAACCGTCTTGTTTGTATATCATGCCTGTAGTAAACGATAACTCGGGGCCTCCTACGAGTGAAACACTCCGAATAAAGATTAGAATAGTGGGGGAGGGTGTTGTCTGGACCCTGAACGAGACGGTATTCATATAGATTTTTGTTGAATTCTGATGAGTTTTTCTGTTGTTGATCCCCAGATTAACTTCAATAAGTAGGGTAAAGGCAGGTCAAAGATTAGTAGTGTTAGTTATGATTGTCGAGGCATATACCAGCGTATTGTCTGCAAGTGTTTTCAATTATATTTTTGATGGATGTGACGGCTATAATGTAAATCGAAATCGCTTTATTCATTGAAATATATTTTCTCTCATAGTTTCTATCATAAGGCGCAAAAACCTTGTTAAAATTTTATTATAGGCCTTTCAAATCTACCCAAAAAAAAAACGAGGGAGGGCTGTAGAGCGTGTTATGGGTTGTGTACACAGACTAAACCATTTAAAAACACGGGTTAATTTTTCATTTCCTTTTCACGTTTTAGTTTTTATAACCGAGGCAAACATATGGTCCGCTGGGATGACTGGAGGCAGCTGCATGTAACACGCAAGAGTTAGTTAATGTTTTTAGAAAATATTCAGTTGTTGTATCACTATTACCCTGTATGTGTGTGTGTGTGTGTAATATATATATATATATATATATATATATATATATATATATATATATATATATATATATATATATATATATATATATACACACACACATATATATATGCAAAACAACCACTCTGAAAGAATAGAGAAATTCCAAGCGCTTTCGTGACTACTCACATTATCAAGGAACTAGTTCCTTGATAATGTGAGTAGTCACGAAAGCGCTTGGAATTTCTCTATTCTTTCAGAGTGGTTGTTTTGCATATTTTGAAATCACCTGTTTACTGTGATCTTATTGCATATATATATATATATATATATATATATATATATATATATATATATATATATATATATATATATATATATATATATATATATATATATATATATATATATAATATATATATATATATAATGTGTGTGTATGTATATTTTATTACATAATATGGTACAAAAGGATCAAGAGATACATTGTTGATATAAAGATGGCATATACAGTACATGAGATGTGAGAGATACATGTCTAGTGCGTATTGTTACGTGTTTGTCACTGATTATAATGCGAAAATCTCATCCAGCTCTTCAGAACTGGGGCACGTGCCCAAAATACAGCAGGCATTACCCCTCTGAACAGCAGCGCTGAGTCGCTGCAACAGAAAACTAGCTGCACTGGGATCCCTAGTTACCCTGATGAGTCTTTTGCCTTGCTCCTTAAGGAACTTAGAGGCACTCTTTCCCCATGAGCCAAGGGTCTCTGAGCCTTATGGGAACAAATATAATGATGGGCAAGTTCTCCATATTTTCTAGACTTTTGGGACTCCCTGAAACTGGCAGCTGCCCCTCCTTCCTCCCTGGTGTACTGGAGATAGGTATCAGCCAAGGTAGATGCACATGTGTAGTCCCACACCACCTGCTTCCCGTCTGTCCAGGCTTCAAGTGTGATACCATCTGGACGTTTCTGGCTGCCACCAGAACTGCATAGTTGAGGTGGCTCCCTTACTGCTGGGCATCCAGCTGTTGTGAGGTTCCTCTTGATAATGTTATTAACCTCCTCATGTCTTACAATCTTTCCCTTGGATTTGCATTTTCAAGCTATTGGATTAAAGGTTTGAAGCCAATCGGATGAGAAGCTCACAGATTAACTTATCAAAACCAATATCCCAAGTTTCCCAAAATTTTCTCCCATAAAAATGGAAATTTGTGACCCAGACGACCACACTCAGTCCAATCTTCTTCCCAAGCAAGACTGACCAGCCATTAACTTTAGTTCATAGTAACAAATGTTACAATGGCCTCGTTTTAAGAGTTTGAAGCCAAGTGAACGAGATGTTCTTTAGTTATGGATGGTGAAAATCAGGCAACCACGTCAAGGTCCTCCTTCATGGAAACCAAATTTAAAGAAATAAGAAAATAATAGTAATGATAAATATTAATTGGGCTTCCTAGGAGACCAAAAAACATATAAAATATTAATTAGGTTCCCTATGAGATAAAATAACATATATTAGGTTTCCTAGGAGACCAAAAAACAAAACATTAATTAGGTTCCCTAGGAGATAAAATAACATACATTAGGCTTCCTAGGAGACCAGAAAACATAGAAAATATTAATTAGATTCCCTAGGAGATAAAAAAATAACACACATTAGACCTCCTAGACCAGAAATAATAATATTAGACATTTCTCTCCGTCGCAACTATTGTGCGACAGTTGAATAGTTTCTTGACTATTCTTTTGTGTTTTCTGGAATAGATTCAGTTTCAGATATTTTAGTTTCCAGACAATGTTAGGCCTGTGTGTTTTGGAGTTGGAGAGTAACGTGAAGCACCGAGGCTTCAGGGAGTGTTTGACGTTGATTTAGAATTTGAAGCAATGTGCTCACCTGTGGTTGCATGGGGTTGAGTCACAGCTCCTGGCCCTGCGAGTGTGTGTGTGTGTGTGTGTGTGTGTGTGTGTTTGATGCTGATATAGAATTTAAATCTTGGGTATTAGTGGGTATTAGTGGGAAGGAATGGCTGAAAAAATATATAGGCTGGTGTTCTACCCTGCCATCTACCCTGCCACCCACCCTGCCACTCACCCTGCCACTCAGCCTGCCACTCAACCTGCCACTCAACCTGCCACTCAACCTGCCACTCAACCTGCCACTCAACCTGCCACTCAACCTGCCACTCAACCTGCCACTCAGCCTGCCACTCAACCTGCCACTCAACCTGCCACTCAACCTGCCACTCAACCTGTCATCTTATTGAGATTAGATTCCTATGGAATTATGAATTCGAGTCTGACGGGTTATCGCCCTGATCACCTTATTTGCATTCATAGTAGAATATATTTTCACACCCCCACCCACCCCCACCCACCCCCACCCACCCCCACCCACCGCACCTTCCCAACTCAACCCCCACTCAACCCCCAACCCCACCCACCCCAACCCACCCCACCCACCACCCACTCCAAAAAATATAAATAAAAAATTGGGCATTTCAGGTAATAACATTTGATTTATCCGGCTGCAACTACACCTCGCTTATCCGGCTTCTTCAGCTAAGTACCAGGATGTACCTGGAAGTACCTGGAAGTACTTGGGAAGTACCTGGTAAATATGGTGCCACGTGGTAGTTGTTGTACTCGTCTACCTCTTCGAGGGCAGTGACCTGATGCTGGTGGAGGGCTCTTGGTTCAAGGAAACAGAGCTATCCTTCCTTCGGGTGAAACCTGATTGCGTCTTGTTTCCCAGGTGCTGTAGGAGCCCCTACGGATTTAGCGCCTCTCCGTGAATGAATTGTTATTATATACAGCAACACTATGGGTTTTTTTTTTATTATTCGCCGGTATTCTCCCGGCCCGGGTCTTTTCCAAGTAGTGGTGACCCGGCCTTGGCTCCCTATCTGGGGAGTGTCTCGAGACTTAAGTCTCCCATGGGAGGAGGTACAAGTACCTCCTCATCTTTGGGACCAAGTGTCCCCAGGCCTAGCCACATTCCCCGCCCTCACGGGGCTCGTAGGGAGAAGCTAGGCCTCTGGTCTGCCATCTACCCCGCCTCGAAGGGGCTCGTGGGGATGGCAGCCTTATTTCTTAACACTATGGTACTCCGCCTTAGTAGTAATCAGAGCAAAATCCAGCATTAGCAGAGTATAAATTTCAGTACTCCAAGGCGCTGTGCTGGAACCTCTGCTGTTTCTTATCCTCAGGGCGGACATAGACAATACTTGCTACAGTTTCGTGTGAATATTTTGCTGGTGATGACAAAATTACTATGAAAATCACCTCGATGGAAGACACCGCGAAACTTGCTGGAAGATATAAGCAGTGTTTCACAGTGGGCGGTGGAGAACAACCAGGCTACAACCACAGTGGTTGTAACCTGCTGTGGTTGTAACCTGCTGTGGTTGTAACCTGCTGTGGTTGTAACCTGCTGTGGTTGTAGCCTGCTGTGGTTGTAACCTGCTGTGGTTGTAACCTGCTGTGGTTGTAGCCTGCTGTGGTTGTAGCCTGCTGTGGTTGTAACCTGCTGTGGTTGTAGCCTGCTGTGGTTGTAGCCTGCTGTGGTTGTAACCTGCTGTGGTTGTAGCCTGCTGTGGTTGTAACCTGCTGTGGTTGTAGCCTGCTGTGGTTGTAACCTGCTGTGGTTGTAACCTGCTGTGGTTGTAACCTGCTGTGGTTGTAACCTGCTGTGGTTGTAACCTGCTGTGGTTGTAGCCTGCTGTGGTTGTAGCCTGCTGTGGTTGTAACCTGCTGTGGTTGTAACCTGCTGTGGTTGTAACCTGCTGTGGTTGTAACCTGCTGTGGTTGTAACCTGCTGTGGTTGTAACCTGCTGTGGTTGCAACCTGCAGTAAGTGTAACCTGCTGTGGCTGTAACACAGACACACACAGACACACACACAGACACACACACAGACACACACAGACACACACAGACACACACAGACACACACACACACACACACACACACACACACACACACACACACACACACACACACACACACACACACACACACACTGTATACTGTGTATGTTAGGCCCATACTGGAGTATGCAGCACCAGTCTGGAACCCACACCTGGTCAAGCACGTCAAGAAGTTAGAGAAAGTACAAAGGTTTGCAACAAGGCTAGTCCCAGAGCTCAAGGGAATGTCGTACGAGGAAAGGTTGAGGGAAATCGGACTGACGACACTGGAGGACAGAAAGGTCAGGGGAGACATGATAACGACATACAAGATACTGCGGG
Source organism: Cherax quadricarinatus (assembly GCF_038502225.1). NCBI lineage: Eukaryota > Metazoa > Arthropoda > Malacostraca > Decapoda > Parastacidae > Cherax > Cherax quadricarinatus. Next base: position 2,502,982 of record NC_091314.1, on the reverse strand, counting down.
GAATAGACAAGGTGGACAGAGATAGGATGTTCCAGAGAGGGGACACAGAAACAAGGGGTCACAACTGGAAGCTGAAGACTCAGACGAGTCACAGGGACGTTAGAAAAGTATTTCTTCAGTCATAGAGTTGTCAGCAAGTGGAATAGCCTAGCAAGTGAAGTAGTGGAGGCAGGAACCATACATAGTTTTAAAAAGAGGTATGACAAAGCTCAGGAAGCAGAGAGGGAGAGGACCCAGTAGCGATCAGTGAAGAAGCGGGGCCAGGAGCTGAGTCTCGACCCCTGCAACCACAATTAGGTGAGTACAATTAGGTGAGTACACACACGCACATGCACGCGCGCACACACACACACACACACACACACACACACACACACACACACACACACACACACTAGAATAAATACGCAACAAAGGAAGAGATGAAGATTCTAAAGGAACCTGATATAAGAACTTAAGAAAGAAGGAACACTGCAACAGGCCTACTGGCCTATGCGAGGCAGGTCCAATTCTCCTACCGGCTTAAGCCAATGTCTTGTCGTAGTGAGGTCAGACACGTCACTTAAGGGAAGAGCACTGCATCCGACCTAGTAGCACAAGCTAGTCATTTCCAACTCACACCCACCCACACCCACTCATGTATTTATCCAACCTATTTTTAAAACTACACAACGTCTTAGCTTCTATAACGGTACTCGGGAGTTTGTTCCACTCACCCACAACTCTATTACCAAACCAGTGATTTCCTATATCCTTCCTGAATCTGAATTTTTTCCAATTTAAAGCCATTACTGCGAGTCCTGTCTATGTTAGATATTTACAGTACATTATTTACATCCCCTTTATTAATTCCTGTTTTCCATTTATACACTTCAGTCATATCCACCCTAATTCTAAGCCTTTCTAGAGAGTGCAGATTCAGGGCCTCATCCTCCTTTGTACGTTTTCCAGAACATTTATATCCATTCTGAACATTAAAATGGTATAAAATACCGACAGGTTGTTAGGTAAGACACATATGCAACAGTTAGGTATCTTTATTATGAAACGTTTCGCCTACACAGTAGGCTTCTTCAGTCAAGTACAGAAAAGTTGATAGAAGCAGAAGATACTTGAAGACGATGTAATCAGTCCATCACCCTTAAAGTTTTGAGGTGGTCAGTCCCTCAGTCTGGAGAAGAGCATTGTTCCATGGTATGAAACAATATGGAGAAGAAGTGACAGGATGGAGCTTTTTATAGCGCCAAGAGGTGAGACGTAGGCCACTACGAGAGGTAAGAACTCAGATGTTGAGAGGTCAGGTCCCTCTCGACAACTTCCACTAGTGAGAGGGGCTGGATTTGAGAGGGACCTGACCTCTC